>NW_008602135.1:30793-31073 GCF_000691845.1 Merops nubicus | reverse complement strand
GTAGGGAAATCGTTCAGACTGCAGAGAATTTCTTGATGCTTTAACAGCTTATGTTCTGTTTGGTGAGACAAAACCAGGTATTGAGGTTATTTGATGGATGAGTGTGTCAGTCCCAGCAGACCTCCTCAATTTGAAATCCTGTCTATTTTCCCTACTTTTCAAGAAATAGATTTTTTTTTTTTTTAAATTACTATTCAGATGTGAAGAAGCATAAATGAGAGAGAAGCCCGTGTGCGTATACGCCCTTTCGCAGCTGGGGTTTTGGCAAAGTGTCATTCCT
>NW_008602135.1:0-30779 GCF_000691845.1 Merops nubicus | reverse complement strand
TGCTGTTAAACATGGTGACCTTGCTGCCTATGATTTACTAACTGTTTTACAAACATTTCCTCACTCTGTGAGGTTTGATATGTTCTCCATCCTCAACAGCTCAACAGAGTCACTCAACCACTGAGCCAAACCTGCCTTTGTTTACAGCTTTTCCGGAAATTTTCACAGAGAAAAAAACTTTCTCCTTTTCCAATGTTTTATTTTTAAGTCAACACTTTCTATGGTTTATTTGTGCAAAGCAACATTTGGGTACAAGGTATTGCACCGTATCCAAATGGGAATTGCTGCCTTTCTAAAAATAAATTGGGGGTCATGTGAACCAGTGCAGAAAAATCTAAAGATACCAAATATTACAGGACCTTTACATTCGGTGGTTCTTTTTTCCATAATATTCTGGGCCTGGATTTTTCTGAACTTTTTTTCCCACATTAGTTTCTATAATAGAACACAACGTAAAATGATGAAACACAGGAAGGAATCTTCTTTTAAACAAAATTATCAGTGTTAAAAATAACAATCCTATTTTCCCTCGGTGTGCGTTTTTTCTTGTAAGGGCTTTATTTAGTAGGCTTGCTATTAAATATAACCAAGGAGTCCAGTAATATTTAACCAGCATTTTATTTAGTTAGTTAAAGCTTCATTTTCCTAAGCGTTAATTTTCCATTTGTGCAGTAAAGTCCCATAGATTTCATTTCAGGTTTTGGGCAGGGAACTCAAAACTCGGGGTGCTTTGGAGGAGGAAATCAGACAGCTGCCTCTGTTTCTCTGCGTTGAAACTTAGTGCAAATTAAAATTAGAATGGGATGGGAATGTTTTTATTAAATGTTTTCGCAGTGGAGATATGTTGCATGGAAATGTCCTTGTTTTGATGACAGTGTTTCTCAGGGTCAGGGTGGAATTTCTGGAGAGGGAGGAGGAGATGAGAATAACCTGGGCTGCTCTGGCAGGGGCTCCTCTGCAGCCAGGTAGCCAGGTGCTCTCAGGGGTGGGCACTTCTTCCCATTCTCTCTTTCCTTTTAAAGCATATATTTATTTAAGATATTTATTGTTTCTGCTGAAAACGCTGCTAGTTTTAGCAGCAGGAGAAACATGCTGTGAAACACAATACTGGCCTACAAAAAGTCCCTTCCAATGGTTTGTATTCTGAAATATCATTTTTTTCTGGTATTTCAGGGTAAAGAAGTAATTAGCTGGTTTAGTGAACCTTTTTTTTTAAGCTTACAATGGATAGTATTGAATTGATGAGGTAAATAAATTTCTGGGAGCTCATATCTTCTATTAGGTGTAAAGGTCACTAAGGACTGGGTATTAGTTTTAAATCTGTACTTCATTTTCAGTCCTGATCAGTATATTCTTTGAGCTATATCCCACTGATGTATATCTTTGGACTTATCTGGATAATAAATACTTAATTTGGATTTTTTCATCATCAAAGTAGATGGATGAAGTATAATTTAAATTACATAAAAAACCATCAGCACTGAACTGCACAATAGAAATGGATGCTGTCAAAATACCTTCTTGATATGTTTGTATTTGTACACTGTGGCTATATGACATTTTTAATCCTGTGAAATACAAGTGAATTATAAATCTAAATCTTCCTTTTAAATGCATTAGATTATTAATGCTGTTCAAGTAAATAATCTACAAATGGAATTATTTCTGGAGGTTTTGTTTGCTTGTTTTAATTACTCAGAATCAAGCATTTGAAGTGAACTTCTGTACCAGAAATTATATACAGAACCTTCACCAAATGGAAACAAGTTTTATATAATGATGAAACATAATTTTGCAAACATTTTGTGTCTAGAAATTATAATTAGTAATTTAATATTTGTTCTTTAATGACAGTGTTTTAATGAAAGCTATGAGGGAATGCTTCTGACTACTACATCTCTTTTCTTTCCATACATATAAGGGATGGGGAAAAGAAAAACAAAATAAATTGAAGAATAAATGACTGCTACAGAGTGCAACATGTTCAGAAAAGTGGTTTAAAGGGAGTGAAAGTGGCAAATGGGTCTTGAGTTTGTCTGCCTGAGGATCAGGAGAACCCGTGTTCTGAGCACGTGATACCTGGAGCATTGCTCCTGACTCCAGAGGGATGGTGGTTAGGTCCATTGCCTTTAAGAAAAGGCTTTCACTCAAATTCTTGAAGGTACTGGATAAGCTGCTCTATTTCTTGGCTTATGCCTATCCTCTAAGAAGGAAATTTCTCTAAATTCTAATTTCAGATTGTCATTTTCATCTCTCTTTTATTGCTGGTGTTGTGATGAAAGCAGTGAAGACTTACTAATAGACTCAGTGATGTTGTTTGTGGGGTTTATTTTTTTCTCTTACTCAACCTACTTTTTAAATGTTCTCGTGCAGTTTGGAGGTTGTATGACCACATGCCAGGAAAAGCAGGGTGGCCGAGCCAGCACAAGGGCATGGCACATCATGCCAGACATGCCTTGGCTGCATCTTGATTTAAATCTGTAGTTCTGGTGATGTTCATCCTCCCAGAAATGAAGAGAACCACACAAGAAACATGTTTGGCCATTTGGCCTTATTTTTGGTTTGCAAAAGGAGCTTTTAATGTCTTCTTACAAAGTAGATGGCCCCAAAGAAACCAGGTCCGAGTGCTGACTGTAGGTGGGTTTCAGAGGCAATCCTGGGTGAGTCCTGCCTGGTGGGAGAGAAAAGCAGGGAAGAGAAAGGAAACACGATATATTTGCTCATCCCTTGCTGCTGAGAACACAGCAGCCCTTGGAACGGCTGGCTGCAGACTTTTGTCAGCTCACCAATGCTCTCAGCATGCTTGTGGCTCGAGTATATGATATAAGTAGCCTAGAGTGGTTTTGTTGCTATGGGAAAAGTGCTAAAAAAGGTGGTATCTTGTGTGCAGCTCAGATCCTTTGGGTATTTAATGTACAATTTCTGCTAAGGATGCTCAGAATTATACCTCTAATTCTAAATTGCTTAAATGTTGAAACATATGGTCTTGTGTGCTGTTCACTAGGAACGACTGTCTGTAGCCAAGCTGCCAAATTCAAATAAACTCAGACTGTGGAAATGGGGAATCTGCAGCAGCTCAGAAAAACTTTTTAAAAAATGTTTTTACTGAAAGGCAAACCTGACGTATAGAAAAATGCTAATTAAACTAGTGCCATATATCAGTAACAGGTAATTAAGTGTTAATAGCTGAGAAGTTTTTCAGTTAAAAATGAACTGTTTGTGTCCTCTTGATTTCTTCTGGGGGCCAGGTTCGTGTAGCTGTCATTTGTTGAGTTCTCTGCTACAGTAATCATTTTAATAAAATGCAATTATCTACATAATTAATTTCTTTGACTGCTCTGCTGTGTCCTTCTTTTGCAGAGGCCAGAATGTCAAAGATCAAGTAGACTGGGGAAAATAAAAAATTCACATTGTGAAAGGATATAAAAAATACTTGGAATTTCAATGCATTGGCTTCTATTTATCTCAAATGTCAAGGGCAGTGTAAAATGTATTTTTAAAATGTGTTTTTGTATGGTTTGAGCCCATTCTTGGCGTAGTTACGAATCTAGAGGGGCCATTGTTCTTTGAGAGAGTTTGAGGGGGTTTCTTTGTACAAAGTGACAAAAAGAAGACTTGGAGTACTGGGCTGCCATTGTTCCTGTGCGGCGCTGTAAAATTTGATTTGAAATTAGGACCTCAGGGCAAGCTCTTCAATAGCCAGTTTTTATTTTCTGCCAGCATTTTAATCACTCTTGGGCTTAAAGTGGATGACCAACATAATGCCTCTATGTTTAATAGAACAGTTCATATCTTGAAGGCCAGTTAACTGAATTCAGGGATCTGTCATCTGCCCAACATTAGTCTTTTCTGTTTCCTGTCTATTTATGAAGATAGCTCTCCGTTCCAGCCAGCTCTCAAAGAAGAGCAACTCTTTCTTTTTTTCTTTCTTTCTTCCCTTTTTTTTTTTACCCCTCTGAAGTTCTTCAATGTGCTACCATCTCGTTTAGTGACCTCTTAAAGGCGCCGAGCAGCGCTGCGGGGTGCAGACAGCAGTGGATGTGAGCCCTGGCTGGAGCATCAGGCTGGACTAACGCAGCTGCTGGATTCCACCAGATGGGGCGAGGAGGAAGGGACAGATGGGAGAGTCAGATTTCCTGGTGAAATGGGATGATGGGAAGGGAGAAGTGATACGCTGGCCTGAGCCTCACATGCCTCCTTGGGATACACAGTGCAGAGTAGGGAAGCAAGGAAGCTTGGGGAAGAAATGCTGAAGGTTTTAGAGAGCTGATGCCCAAGTCACATGTCGTGCTCAGGAGATCTGCAGAACAACGGTGCAACTGCAGCATCTTAGTCAAATTGCAAAGGGATGGTTTAGTGTGTTTGGGTTATTTGAACACTCTGGATGTGTTCGTTCTCTGTTCCAGGTAATTTATACCACTGTTTGCTGGAGAGGTGCCAGGCTCATGGCCTGACTGGCAGCTCCACAGCAGGCACGTGGTGGAGCTCTGAGTGGTCGAGGACCTGTAGGAACCAGCGTTGTGGGCAGGTCTACACTGATGTGCTCCTGCAAGAGCAGGAGAAGTCAGGGATGTGGTTCAGGTTCAAAGGCATTTAGTAAATATAAGTTAGCAAATAAGAGGTTTTGCTGGTTTAGAAGGGAACTGCTCTGGGAGTTGTGCTAATTATGACATTGATGATACTTGTGATTAGGGAAGGGGCTGAAACCAGTAGGCTATTTCACATAGACCACTAGCTAGTCATTAGATGGTAATGACTTCTGATTGAGTTTGCACTAGTCAAAGCTGACACCAGTAGCCTAAAGTAGAAGGGAAAATGTTTCATATCTCATTACTAATTACGATGTTACACATTACAATTAATTCCTAGCAAGCTTAAATTTGGGTTTAATTTGCCATAAATTAACCAACTTCAGAAAAGATAGTGATCTTCAGAAATCACTTCAGTCATAATCATCTGATGCCTTTGCAGTGTTTATTTGTATGTGACGAACAGACTCTAGCTTGTGTTCAGCACTTGCAGAGGAAGAGTGGCTCACCAGAGCTGGAGAACTGTAAGAGGTTAACATATTCGACATCATCGAGCACAGCTCTTCATTCACTTTCAAATGGAGCTGTGTGGGTGGCTGCACCATGTGGGAAACTCTTTTCATTGAAGAATCTGAATATTTTGTAAGGAAGTGAATAGTGGCAAATAATCTTTTCTGTAACACTGAAATAAAGAACAAATGAGCTATTCTCAGAAAATACTGAGGCATTATTGTCTTCAGTCATTTAACAGAGCTATATAGAAAAAAATATTCCAAACTTGACAGATTCATATCCTAATCTTTTGCTCCTTCATCAGGAGACTGTGTAGCTTGTGTGGCTGATACCAGTTAAAGCAGAATGAGTTAAAGGAATAGAGTTGCTTCAGAACTGCATGAAAGTAAACATTTTGGGAAATACAACTCAATTTCTTAAATTATAAATGTCAGATAGAACTATGATAGTCAACTTGTGGCCCAGGGACTGGATATGTCTTCCAAAACACATGCCAACCATTTGGCTTCTGTGGTAGAGCTGCTGCAAGCCACCCTCTTGTCCAAGGCCCCATTCCTCTTCTCCATCATGTGTCTGAGATGACATTGTGGGTTTATGGCAAAACATTTGATACTTTTCTTTGAAGATGCAATTTTATTTTAGGAGAGGGGAAAAAAAGAAGCTGTCTTATTAAAATGGCTGAATGTAACAAGAAATCTATTCTGTTTATTTTAGTAGTCTCTCATCTTTTTATCATCACCTGCTGGAGATGTGGCTGAGATCTTAATGAAAAATAGAACTAAAAAAACTTTCAGTGTAGTGACTATAGGAATTCCTGTGTGACTTCCTCTCTTAGAAATAAATTTACATACAAGGTTTGGGCTACGAGTTAAAACACAGACAAAATAAGATCTTCCTATAGAGAGAGAAGGAAAGAAGCAAGTTCTTGCTCCGTGTGGAGCAACATCTGTCTGTCCATCCAGAGCTGCCCACACACCTTGCAGCTGGGTTCTTGGGCCAGCAGCATGAGGTGAAACGTGGCTGCTTGGGGTGGAGCCTCCTGCCCAGAAGAGCATCCCTGTCAAATTCCAGATTCCCTTTGGAAGAGTGACAGGAATGATGTAATGAGAGAATTAAATTTTGCTTTCCTTACTTTACTGGGGTGAAGGAGTTTTCCCCTGACCTGTTAAATGTATTGCTGCCTGTGGGGTGTAAAGGACGGGGCCAGGCTTCAGGAGTCCCCAGCCACGATCTGCAGCTCTGACTTCTCATCTTTCCCTCCGTGGTATCGAGCAGGGATGCTGCTGGGATGAAGTGGTGCTTCCCCTGCAGCCTGCAGATGTAAAGCACTGCCGAAATTCAGGGCAGCTGCTGCAGCTCTGTGTGCATCTGTATTCCCACACAGACAGAACTTACAGTAAGTACGAAGGATCTGCGAGGCAAGCCTGAGTAGGTCAGCATTAGCCTTAACTAAACGTGATTAACTTTATCCATCTCCTGGTGTATTTCTTTCCAATCCACTCCAGTGCTTGATTTAATTTTCCTTTTATGTAAACTCAAAGATTTAGCTTCATTAGAATGATTGCAGGGATTCACTGCATATGGCCTGTTGCTTTCTTGATCCCTCCAGGGTTTTCCTACCAAACACTTCAGTCTGGGGAGGTGGGGGGGAAATTGAAAAAGTTGCTGACAGCAGGGCACGGAAGAGCTATCACAAAAAAGTTACTCAGAGGGGAAATCTAGTAGGAATCCTGCTTGGAAAAAATGAGCAGCAGGTTAGATGGCATGGTGGAGCAGGGAGCCAGCCCTGGGATGCTGGTGCTGGAGCACCTGGGGCTGCTTCTGGGTTGCTCAGGTCAGCACATGCCCTGCTGACATCCAGCCCAGGTGAGGTTGGTGCCTGTTTCCCTGAACATCACGTGGTTTAGTGTGATCAGTAGATACTCTTAAAACAAACAAACAAAAAAAATCAAAAATAGTTGTAAAATTATTTTGTAAAAGCCAGTATGTGCCCATGTTCTAAATTACCTGCTTTGCATCTCCACAGTGGCATTTCTTGTGCCTTTGTTTGTTTTCACCTTTTATAACAAGTTCAAAAACCAGCATCAGTTGTCTTCAAGTTTTAGGAGGTTAATACTTTGTAGGCCATTTTAGCCACCATTGTAAACTCATTTTCTTATCAAAAAACTCATTTCTGGCTTTTTCCACAATATTAGATCTATCATATCAGAGTACTTTATTGAATATTTTATTGACCGTCTGCTTGCCCTGTGCTAACCTGCCTGACATCCAAAGTTTCTCTCTCTCTGGAGATGCAATGTCAGTTCTCATTAAGCCGCTGAGCGTGAATCTTCCCATCATATTTCCTGTGAATAAACTCCATCCCAGCAGGCAGACGTGGGCCCTGGTGCATCACGGGGACCTCCTCATCGGGTTCTGAGTCGGCAGTGGGTGGATTTAAGGTGGTCTAGGCAAGGGTGTGCTGTACAGCACACGGATTTTCCCTCTGGGGCTTGCATCAGCATTTTGTAGAACTTTGCTTTACACAAATGTAAAGGTATTGAAGAGGAAAATTTCTTCCCCTGGCAAGTTAATTACTTGACTTCTCATAGAAGGAAAGCTTGGAGCAAAAGCTAAGAGGAAAGTGCATGTTCTGCTTAAATTAGGCAATCTATCCAGGAACATGGATTTGATTTAGCAAGCAGTTGCAGTTACAAGTGCATTTTAATTGTCTCAGTTCATTTTCCAAAACTTTATATCTGTTATTAATATTTCATTTTCCTTTCTGTATAATCTCTTTTTTAAAATTTAAATACTGTATTTTCTTTCTTTCTAGAAAAACAGAAAGTGGTGTTCTGTCCTCGGACGGTTTTATAGCCATGTAAACACTTTGCTTGCAGAGCCTGCTCTTGTTGGCCATTAGTTTTGAGAGCTCTGTGCTGAGCTTCATTCCCTCTTGATAATATGCCCCTGGTTTTTGCTGTGCTATCTGACATTTGCTAAATAATTTTGATACGAAGTAGGTATAAGTCTTTGGTAATCCTGTAGCTGACCTGGTAGAAATAGTGCACAATTTTATTATGTGTGCTTCTTCCTATGTAACGATTGTTTGACAGACTAATCATGGCATCTCTTTGCAAGCATCCAGGGAAAGGAAAAAGATCATTTTATTCAAGCCATAAAATATTTTGGGCTGCCTTTCATGGTGTGTCATTTGAAAATACAGCACTTTTTAACAGACACTCAAAATAATTAGAAAATGTATTTTCTTTCAAGAAAGACGAGTTCATGTCAGAGCCTACCATTAAGCAGCTTTTGAATAGTGATTTTACCTGAGCTCTGCTATTGTTAAAAAGCTCTCAGAAAGAAAACAAGTGTGGAAGAACAGTTTATGGCTTTGGGTTTTTAAGTGTATTTTCATTGTTGTGGGGTTGAGATGAGCAGGGTTGGTTTGAATTATATTGCTGTGACTCCCCCGTACGACAGATCTGCCTTCGCAGCAATGCCTCTCTGACTCAAAATGCAATAAGAAAGGGAGGAAATTTAATTTTGTTATTGTGGTTAGGGAGGTCTGTAGAGAAGTAGATCTGTGGGGTGCAGTCCTCGAGACGTGTACTGGTTAGACAGCTTCGGGGGTTTAATGCCTTTCTTGTTTCCAAACGTGGTGTCAGATGTAAGTTAATTTATTTTGCTATTAGTTTTTGCTAATGATACTAAAACCTTTTTTAAAAGCTTTCCTAATTAATGATCTTCTTGCTCACATACAAAAACTATATTGTCTGTGAGAAGTGCCTGAGTGTTTTAAAACAACGGGCTGTTGGTAGGTTTTATTGCCTCATGAATTTAGGGTCAACACACCTATTATTTGCCAGAGTTAATTTGTGCTGGGTTATTGACTGTCTGGCTTGTTAGGGATATCTGACTCTTGTAAAAGTTACACTCATCTCAAATTGTAATTTTATTCTTTTTGCTCTGGTTGCATGGTGCCACAATATTTAGCTAATGAAAGAAGGGAAACGGTTGCACAAAGGCAGGTATTTAACTTCAGGCTTGTGAGACCAGGGGAAGTAAGACTGTCATTACTCTCTGTATTCCTTCTCTCTGACTCCAAATTGTTTTAACTTTTCTTTAGATACATAGAGGGCAAAGACAGCTTTCTGATATCATAAGACCTGCAAAATTGTACAAGATACTTAGGATTTGCAAAAGTGCTTAATTGGGCTTTTCAGCTGGCTCTGAATGAGTTTGGTGCCAGGTAAAGTTAGGCCTGTTGCAGTGAGCTCAGCACACTGAAATAATGCAGCTAACACCAACTCCCCCTATAAAAATTGAAGAGAATATTTCCATGTATAACTCTCTCTGCTCCTTGGACTTTCCAAACTGGAAGCACAACAGATAGTAAAACGAGAGCAGTTGGTTTTAAAAATTTCAGAAGAAGCCATCCCTTCTGTGTTTACAATTCAGAAATAAATTACAGTCTTGTAGAATCATTACTTCTTCTGTTTTTCCAAGTGTCTGTTTCCATCACAAATCTGAGCCATATGTCCTTGTGGGGTAAAATGCTGGCTGAACTAAAACATAGTCCTTTTCTATAAACCAGCATTCAAATATGTGATGGCAAGCCAAAGTCTCCTGCTGTGTCAAGCCATCTGAACTTCAGTCGATAAGCAGGTCCTCAGCAGAATCCAAATTTGCACCAGTAAGTCATGACCTGTAATGTGGGCATTGGAAAATATCCAATTATTCCACAGGGCATGCTGGGGAGTGTTTCCTTGTAGGAAATTCAGAAGAGTGGTGAACTTGATCATGTTGTCCTGGTATTTTCCTGGTCAGATTTATTTATATGCCCAAATATATTATTACTGCTTTGGGTGAAATGAATGCATTTCGAGGAATAACCTTTGACTCATTCTGGGCTGATAGAAACAATTAAAAATTATTGCTAAGCATACTGGATCTTCTGCAAATCCAGGGTGTGCTTGACAGAAACTTGTTCTGAAAGGCAGTTAGTACAGTCACTTCATATTAAAAAGGAGACGGATATTCTGACCTCTAAACCCGGGACTGCTGAGCAGATGACAGTCTAATTCTTTGCTTCATTTCCAGCAAGCTCTGTCTTTTGGCTCTCTGCAGTGGATATTTATTGCATATAAAAGGGGAAGCATCTGATACTGCTTTAAGACGATGAGTCTTTCACTGACTGCCACAGCAATTCTGAGGACAGTATCTAACAAACTAGAGCATCTACAATTATCTTACATTTAGCTGAGATGCACACGGTCCCTGTCATGGTTGCTTTATAAATAACTACCCCACTCCTTCCCAAATTATTTTTGCTAGGTTTTAGTGGGTGTATAGCTTTTAAAACTGGAAAACCAAAAGCTGGCTCTGTTCATTTTCTCATGAAATTGTAGCCAGAGCAGTAAATTCATAGCTAAGCGCTTACTCATTGGCTACTGTATTATAAATAACTCTTCACCTTGGCCCTGTTTCTCCAGCCATTATTCACTGTGAGTAGTACTTACTCATGAGCACAGAGCAGCAGAGAACTAAATGATTCTGCTATCGTTCCTCACAGTTTTAGTACCCTGGCACATCAGGAGATCTGCTTTCAAAGGAGGCACTGCTCTCCTGGAGGAGAAGTAGCAAATTTTCTCACCTGACAGCTCTATAAATGCAAAAACTATCCCAAGGAATGGCTATTGAGTCAGTGCTTTCAAAAACCAAAGCAGAAAAAAGTGGGGCAAAACTACAGATATACATATGGGATATCTGGAAGTGTATATAACTAGAAGTGTTGCTGTGGCTTATCTCTGGGCTTTGTCAGAAGGGCAGAACTGGGGAGCAGATTCTGAGCACTGATGGGAGAGCCATCACCTCCTCCCTCCTGCTCTCTCCCTGCCATTACACTGCTTTGCTTTCAAAGTGTAAATTAACTTAAAGGTTCAAAGCTTTTGGGAACGATTCCAGACCAAAGGTCATCTTTTCTGGGTGGTTTATTGGCTGTCCTGTGTTTGCCCACATCTCTAGTGTTTATCAGCTGAGGGAGTTTATGAAATTTTGATGTAGGAATTAGGTTGTTGCTCATCTTGTACCTTCTTGCTCATATTATTGACAGTACGACTGAACTGCTTGAGGCAGATAGCATCTCAGTGATCACTGTGCTATTTCAGCTCTCCACTGCTGACAACATCAGAAGTGTTTTAACAGGGTTTTAATGGGCAGCCTCTGTAGCTCCTTGGAGGGTTGCAAATAGCTGCCGTGAAAAACCCTTTCTGCCGCTCTGAGCTCGTGGCCTCCTTTCCTCCCGCAGCCGCTGCGTGCCCGGGCGGCCGCCGCACCGCCGGCAAGTGCTGCTGCTCTGGGCACCAGGCAGGGAGAGCGAGCTCCTGCACCCCTTGGGTGAGCTGGGAAGAGTAACAACACGGTTGTGAAACCGCTGGGAAGAGGAGCACGAGGAGATGGAAACCCAAACTGCGTTCAGAACTCCCCTCTGTCAGCCCGCGCGGAGAGGGATCCTACAAGTTATGCTGATGCACAACACAGAGCTTCCTTCTCTGTTTCGTTGCTCACAACGTGTTTCCGATGATACCCCAGAGCAGAAGCTAATGATTTTGAAGAAAAGAACCTTTATTTTTTAGCAGAAAACAAAAAGGGATGCAAAAAAAAAAAAAAAAATCACTGTTTCTCAAGACAAAGTGTTAATTTGATAGCAGCAGTTTCTAGCTGACTGGTTGCCTTGCTCTGCTTGTTACCAGAAATGAGACTCTGAGCACAGCTTTCCCTGGGCTATGTAAAAGCCTTCTCCTCCCTGTTTTGCTTAATATAACTATAATGTGCCCTTTATCACACTTCAACTTCAGTAATCTCTGTTTAGAAATAGTGCATAATACCCATGGGAACGAGCACTGGAAATGTACATTATAAAAAACACACAGGCAAAGCTCAAAAGATCCACTGACATGTAAATTTAATTAAAAAATTAGAGGTTTTCAATGAGGGCTTGTGTCTTCAATTACCAGTTTCCATGACTTCTTCAGAAAAAGTGTTCCTTTTTGCATTCTTGGTGGAAAACACGCTGAGAGATATTACAGTTCCCCAGAAGAGTATTCTGTGTCACAGGGAAAAAAAAACATACCCAAAATATGTATACTTAGAAATAAAGCAGGAAAGTGGATATTTTTCTTGCTTATTTCAAGTGTACATCATTTTTAAGAAAAATTAAGCTTCCCAGTAACCAGCACTGCATGAAAAAGCATGTCCTGTGTGACTAAGCCTCCGTCTCATTGCATGTGCAAATTTAAGGTATTTCAGTTCTTCCCCTAAAACACATGTGAGATTGGATAAAATGACTAAACTGGCAAGTGGGCAAGCAGGAGAGGAGCCAATGGCCAGAGGAAGAGGCAGGCTATAAATAGGGCTCATTATATAAAGTATCACTGTTCAAAGAGGATCCTGGCTCACATAGGAGAATCCCAAAGTTTTGTGGAAGGTCTTAAGCGCTGCTCGTGTCGGCGCTCGGCCGCCTTCCCCGGCACGGTTCCTCTGCTGGCCCCTTCTCGTGGGGAAGCACAAACATGCCAAATTTGGGGCCTGGCCTCGATGTCCTCACTCTAAAACCCTGAACAAAAATGAAAACTTCAATCCCTTGGTTACTAAAATTTAAAAGGAAAGTCTAAAGGTCTTTGAAACTGGCCAAGATTAAATGCTTTGCTTGATTCTGTTCTCCTACCTACTCTGCTTTCTACAAACCCGATCACAAGCTGAACTACTTAAATATCAGTGTATTATAAAAGCTACTTCTGCTTAATACCCATTATTTCAGTTTTTAATGCAGTAAAGGCAGTGGCTTTTGTGGCATTTTATTAAGTCCAAAGCAGCTGTTCAAAAGACCAAATCCTTAGGCTAAGGGAGAAAGAAAACCCCCTGGTTCAGGGAATTTCAGCCCCTCGGTAAACGGAGCCGTTTAGAGCAGAGCTCTGACTTCCACACTGCTTTCTGCCTTTGAGCTCGTGGCTTCTGCTGTGACTTTTCGCTCTGAAAACCACTGTTTTTTGTTTCTCCAACTTAATTAATAAAAATAATTCATCAGTAGCTGAAGCCTTTCAGAGTGGTTTTCCCCTGAATCAGCTTACTGGGGAAGAGGTTCTGTGTAAATTATAATTAGAAGGAAAACAAAAAAAAGGGCAGAATACAGCATCTGATGTGGTGGACTTCTCTTAACATGATGTCTGAGCCTGGTTGATATGAAGAAACTTGTAGCCAAAATGCTGTAATCTAGTTTATATACATTTTTCAATGTATAAAATGAAAAAAAAAAAGTTTAGAGTGTTCAATGAGCAAGACCAGAACTTGCTTGGGGATTATCTGTTTTAAGTTCTAGAAGTCAATATCAAAACAGAAATTTCTAAGATGTACTAACCTCATATTTGGAGTTACAGAATTAGCAGTGTTTGTTTGACAGCACACTTTAAGTGGGAGAACTTTATAATCAGCTGTATGTCCACGTGAAGTTTTCTACACTGCATACGTTCTGTATCTGTACAGCTTATACAGCCTGGGTTAGATAGAATAGTAGAGTCATTTTGGTTGGAAATGGCTTCAAGATCATGGAGTCCAACTGTTCCCCCAGCACTGCCAGGTCCCCACTGCCCCGTGTCCCTCACCCCACATCTCCACGGCTTGGAAACCCCTCCAGGGATGGGGACTCCACCACTGCCCTGGGCAGCCTGGGACAGGGCTTCACAACCCCTGCAGGGAAGAAATACACACGTACCTGCTTGTTAATGACCTGAGGCAGTCATCTTCTGGAGCCTTGGTGTACCTGGTGTGTCCCCAGCTGCAGAGCCATTAACAAGAGCTGGGTGTGTTTGTCCCTCTGCCCTTTTCCCCTTCCCACCCCTCGTCCTGCCAGAGCAAGTGACTTGTCACACGGCCGTGGTGAGCTCCAAGGTGATGGTGATGCTGGGTGGTGGTGTTCCTCTCTGCTGGGTGGGGTTCCTCTCTGTTGGGCTTGATCTTGATGAAGGGAAGAGAAGGGAGCGAGTGCTGGTTTAGGTTTATTATTATGCATATCGTTTGTCACCTCTGTTGGTTCAGTTGATGCTTTGAAGTTAGTCTTGCATTAATGTTGTGCCTTAGGCAAAATTGTTTACTGCTTCACTGTTCATGTTATTTCACTTGCTTTTATGTTCACTTCTATTTCATAGTTTTGCTCTGCCAATTTGGATTTAATTGTATGAAACTCTGCATTTGGTTTTATCCTGTAACCTTTTCTCACAGGAGCAATCCTTTACCATGCAGAAAGACACTTGTGTGAATCAAAGGCATTGGACAAGCCTTGTTATTACTGAGTTTCCTGTTAAAAAACAGGTAGTATTTCTAATCATGTTTTTTAGCATGTTGTAAAGATGAAAACCAACTAGAAATCAGCCACATTCATCCAAAAGGGTGGATCTCATATAGTGATGCCTCTTCACATGGGTGTGTTAGGTGATTGCAGTATGCATGGAACAATCTGCCTCCCCGAGCAGGTCTGGGCTGCAGCAAGACCCTGACAGAGAGATTTAAAAGCTGGCTGCGTTGCTGCAGCCTCCTGTTTCTCCAACATCATGGAACAGAGCACAGCATACGATTGCACAGGTTATGCCACTACTTGAATTCTTTCTGTCTCCTTCCCCTTATTTCCATTTAGCTCTTGAGGAGGGAGGTGCTCAGGTTCCCCCAGCACTCCTACCCAGCCTTGCCCTTTTTCTCTGAGAGCAAAAGGCAGTGGGGGCGGCAGGGCAGAGGGCCACTGGCATGGCTGGCACTGCCACCCAAGGCTCAGCAGAAGATTTCAGCTGCCTGTCACTCTGTCAGGATGGACAGGATGCAGACTTAAATACGTTTTTATCCTGCATGTCTGGGGACAGGCAAGGTGTTAGCCAATAAAAGACACTTTCTTGCTTCAGGATTGAAGTGTCCTCAAAATCAGACCCTGTGTGTAACTCTATAGGTTAATTCACCTAAAAGGATTTCTAAAATTTCCTTATATCACGTGTGCTTTTTTAGTAAGTGAAGCAAATGTAAGCTGCAGGGTCTTAAATAAAAAAATCTCTTGTGTGCTTCTCTGTGAGGGCTCGTACATTGGTTGTGAGATTCATGTGCTGCCCGTGTGCAGGGTGCCCAGGCAGAGGCCACACTGTGACAGAAGAAATACCTGTTTGGTATTCATGGCCTGATTCTGAGGGGTATTAAATGTATAATGTTTGTAGGTTTAGATGATGTATTTGAATCTTAAAGTCCCTGTTAATGTGCTGTTAAGAGTTTTCATGACAATGTGCTTAGGTGGAAACAAATGGGGCTTGTGGAAATGTGTAGGGAGGTTGAAATTTAGGATGCCAGGTGGGCTTGCGCTTCTTCAGCCAGGTTTTGCAGCAGGAGGCAGCCCTGCCCCTCCGGGGGTGTGGCACTTTGCTTACCAGTTATTTTGCCTCCAAGCAGAGCCAGTCAGGTACAGAGTAGAGATCTTAGGAGGTACTTTATTAACGACACTTCTGGCGTGGGCACAGGAGAGGGTGCAGCTGCTCCTGGCTCTGCCCATCTCTGAGCAGGCTCGTGGGGAGGCTGTGCTATTGCTGCATGTTCTTCAATGACTGGAGATAAGGTGACTCATCTTGCAAACAGTTGTAGTCACATGCTGCAGAGGTTTTTAGGCAAATTTGGTCTAAGCAACAGTCTGATGAAAACTATCAAAGCTCAGTTTGTTTCTGTAAATCTCAGAATATTCGTCATAGGTTAACAGGGATGAAAGCAGTCATGTGCAGCAAGCCATACTGCTGGGCTCTTGTGGTCAGGAACTCAGAGGGAAATGAGTATCCTCTCTCATTCACTTTTATTGCTGTCTTCCTTTATTTCCATGCACTGGGGTCTGGCAGTCAGAACTAGCCAGATCATTTCTAAAATGCAATACTTACCCAATACCACTTATTGCAAGTCTGCATCCTCAGCGACAGGATTGATTCTGTTGGTGCTGGTGCACTTTTAATGTTACCTTTTATGTTCATGTTTGTTCCAACAGAGTGGCCACTAGCACAGACGACTTGAACTTGTATCACCCGCAAACTGACAACGCTGGAGCCACCAGTTTGTCATTATCCCTACTAGTGTATCTGATTTAATTTTGTGACAGTGGATTAATTCTTAAAATTGCAGTGCTTTTTGCTCGTTAATGGTCAGTAAATGATTCGGGGGGGGCAATGGAATTCATCAGTTTTGTAGTCATTTTAATTCTTCTAGTTTTAAGTTGTTCTATAAATATGTCTTTATGGATGCAGTTTTACTAGCTTAAAAACATCTAATTGAAAACAGTTGCTTAAATCTCTTTGGATCAAGAAGGCAGTAATAAGCAAAGAGAGTATCTTATCCCTGCAATCCAGAAACGCTTAGTGACTGGTATACTCGGTGCATGTGTAATCAGCTTCTTGTTTCATCTAAAAACCTTAGCTCTTTTGGTGTGATTTAGTACTTTACCAGCAGCATGTTTTTTCTTGTCTCTAAGATGATCAACTAGTGAAACAAAATATAAAAAATAAATATACAAAATATACAAAACAATACATAAAAAAATGGTTTTGAAAACATTTAATTCATTTATACCATCTTGTTGTGTGTGTAACGTGTTCTAGAACATCAGCAGGCTTCTGAGAAGAAAAGCATTAGATTTGCCTTCTTGTAAATTAACGTTTTGTTGCACATTATGTAACATTATTCCTATGACTTAACGTTTGCATCAGGCAGGAATGATCTGTGCTATTTTGTAAGGTACCCAGCAGATGAATCTGCAGCTCTTAGATGAGATCAGCCTGTACGTTTACCTAGTGATGCTGCTTGTGCTTCCCAAACCAGTGAGCTCCAAGGAATAAACACTTGGTTCTGCAAACCTCTGCTCTCTGAAATAGCTACATTCTCTGGGGTAGGGGTTGCTGGGAGGGTGTGTTGCTGTGATTTGGGTTTGGTTCCTTGTCTACTGGTTAATGTCAGAAATTTAGGCCCTTTCTAGCTTTTGAGGTGTAATGACTTCAGGTCCCATGCATGACAGTGCAACACTTTGATGATTTGAAACACTCTAGGTTACGTTGGTAATACATTTAAGCTATTATTGATGACCACTTTGGTTGTTGGCCTTTTGTTAAAGACTTACACCTTCATTCCTCTATCTTGAAATGTGGTACCATTATCCCAAAGTGATCCTCAGGAAGTGCTCTACCAAACCTCGGAAGTCTGTAAGTGATACAAGGTGGTAAGCAAGGAGAAGAAAGCCAGTCTGTGCTGGTGGGGAGGGAATGCAAAACCACAGGTCTCATTTCATGGAAGTGGGAAGTAAACCACGTTAACTAACACAATCTTCAGTGATCATTTCTTTGAAAACCTGTGTTCATACTTACGTCTAGGGCTGTTCACGTGGTCAGTTAATTACATCTCATTAGGAGTCACTGTTAATGGAGGTTGATAGCAAGTACACATTTAAATATGCCCTAGATTGCATGTATCTTATTCCTTACTGCTTGAACAGGCAAACTGTGACACAGACTTGCATGGGGAAACTCCATCATTCAGAAAGTTCTGTCATTTTCCTTTTTTATCCATTTTATTTCTAAATGCTGCATCATTTCATATGACTTTATTAAACTGAAGTATGAAAAAGTTGTGGTAGCATCGTGTCTCGGAGCACGGACACTTTGGGCCAGCTGCCTTCCCCCAGTGTGAAGGAACACACACTCATGCAGCCACATCTTATTCTTTGTTCAGGAGTTAAAACAGTGAGAGTTCAACCCCTGAAATTCTTCTTCCTGAGTCTTTCTGATAAGCAAGTAGCACTTCACACAAGCCCATTGTTAAAGATCACTTGCTGTTTGGTGGGTTAAGAAATGCAGAAGTGTGTCCTGTCCAGCTAAAAGCCATCTGTTACAAACAATAATCGGGCATCCTTTTTTCTTGTACATTTGTGTCATTCTGTGAATCAGAAGCATTTTATGTACTACGGGCAATGTGCTTTGCTTTTAGAATTCCTGAGTTCCACTAAAACCCCAGGGCACAGTTGGTTCAGGAGACCTGAGGTGACCTGTAAATGGGAGCTGCTGCGTCCCTTTGCTGCGTAGCAAAATCATTCTTTAAAGAAATTGAAATACAGCGTCCAGATACAATATGATAAAATATTATAACATTTTAATCCAAAGAGAAAAGCAGTGCATGCTTTTATACTAGTTGACCTCTTGAAAGCACATTCAGCTATTAATTAGTTGTCATAGCTTTCCTCTGAGAGGAAGATGGGCAGTTTCCTCACGTGTAACTGACAAACCTGAGACAGAAAAAAAGGGGGGGGTTTGCTTCTCACATGCAGGTAAAATACCCAGCACCACGCTTTGGATTAGCAGCCAGACCAACCAGCATCCATGATCTGCCTAGTACAGAGGGGAGCAGGTCCTCAAGGGCCCGAGAAGCTCCAGAAATCATCTGCACCCACACAGAGACACGGATGGGTCCTCCAGGCCAGAGTGGATCCTGCGGGATCTTCATGTGGCCCCTGCTCCTGGCTGGATGTGCAGTGAGGTGGCACCTCCATCACTGGGGCCACACATTCTGGGCCCAGCAGTTACTCTGCTCCCCAGTGCTGAGGCAAGTGTTGCTCTTCATACACGAAGGTGTAGCTGTATCTCCGAGGCACTGGGAGTGCAGAGCCATGGCATTGGAGGCGAGTGATGCCCAGATTCCTCATCACACTCCAGCACTTCTACAGGGTGCTCTGCTGCTCACTGCTGCCGGGGCTCTTCAGGAGCCAAAAGGGATGGCAGAGCCCTTCTCTTCTTAGCACACACAGCTGTAGAAAACTTAGGAATGTTGGAGGCTTCTGTATTTTGAAAAATACAGTTCACAGTTGCGTTGTAAATCTGAGTGCTGTAACTGTCACACGTGGTGCCTGGCAGGGCTGTAACGTGGCAAAAGGCACTTGGTGCCCTGCACCGCTCTCCTGGCTGTGTGCAGCCACCTCCTGCAGCACCAGGGCTCAGGAGCAGCAGAAGAGCCCTTCAGGTGACAGCACCGTGTTCTGGGCACCGCCTCTGTGCCCCGTTTGTCACCTCGTTGTGCTTCTGAGGGAAGAGGAGTAGAAGTGTTTCCCTGCTGACGGGACGCTGAGCAGAGGCTGCCGCTGGCTCGCGTTGATGGTGGGAGATGCAGAATTAAGTTCTGGTATCAGCTGGGAATGGTGTGGAATTTGCTGCCGTTTGACAGCGTTTCCAGATGGAAAGGAGCAATTGTCTGGTTCTGTACAGTGCAGTTTTCAATTACTTGCAATGGGTTTGAGCTGGGGGGGTGGACAGATGTTATTTCCACTGGGCTCTCAGAAGCTTTCTCTCGTGCCACAGCTCTGTTAGAGGTGTGCATCTTTGGAGCAAGGAGAAATTCCATTGGAAGTGTTATAAAGTTAGTTGAATTTTCGGTTTGTCTAATGATTCCTTATTTTTCTACCACAGTAAGTTAGAAATGTGTTAAAGCCTAGTGGTAAAGTAATTTATGAAGGGCAAATGGAGTTCAAAAGGTTCAAATGTCCAAGTTCAGTTCCAGCATCATTTGGATCTTCACACCTTAGCGTCCCAACAGAGAAACTGGATACTGAGTTTTTACAGGTTTTATTGTAAAAACTGAGCCCTCCAGAACTTTTAGTATCTAATGGATTTTGCAGAAACTATTTGACTATCCTGGATGTCCATTAGCTGTTTTGCTTTTATGTTTTTGCTGGAAACCTAAATGGCTTTTACTTGCACTTTTTTTTTCACTAGTTATATGTTTGCAAGCGATGTCTTTTGTGTTACAGTAGCCAGTAGGAAAAAAGTGATGTCCTCAAAAATGGTAGGAGGGTTTAATCATACTGTATCCTAACTAGAATTTAAATTGTGTGTTGTCAAGAAAGTTTCCATCTGCAGCATACCAATCCCAAGCTGGCTACATGCAGTTTTAATCTTCTGACTCTTGAATTTGTTCTTTTTTCTGTGGCTTTGGTTGTGTTAAAATTTAATCCTCAGCAGTTACGTTGTATTAAGTCTGTATTTCTCTTCTTTCCTTGCATGTCCTACTTTGTCACTGCCAATGGATTTTGAAGTATCTTGAAAAATCTGTGTTTTCTAGTATGGAGATGGTTGATAAAATACCATTCTACTGAATATAGGTAGTTTAAGAAAGTTTCTTCTCAGCTTTGTTGAGCTGCTAGATACTTAGCACAATTAAATCCCCTCTAATACACTATTCCTAATAGAGGTGCACGTCTTGGGCCACCTCTTGCTGATTTAAAAGATCTTTTCATCCAGTTATTTCCATCATATGTCACTCATACTGGTTTTATCTGTAATTACATCACAAATGAGAATGAGATTCGTACACTAATATTAAAAGCAATGTATTCCATTTTCTGTATTGTAAAGTGGCACAGAGTAAGACAAAAAGTAGATAAAGCCACATATTTTCAGATACATGTGATAATTCTGGGATTTTACACATGGAAAAGCTGGCTGGCACAACAGCAGAGGAATGCTAAAACCACTTCCATTTTGGAAGGGAGGACCTCGGGTGTGTTTCTCCACGTTGGACAAGCACTTAGGAGGAAGGTAGTGTTGAAGCTGGTATGGTTCACCACACAAGGGTTTTATTTTGTGGTGGAAAATCTAATCTTTCCAAGACCATTTCTCTTGGGTCTAAGTCTGAAGTCTGCTTTATATTGGGAGATTGGCATGAAATCCACAGCACTTAAGAGGATAAAGGCCTTTGTCTCCAAAATATACTTCTTTTTTTTTTTTTTAAAACTATAAAGGCAGTGGAACAAGAAATAGTTTTAGGTATATAATGTTAAGATCCAACTCTGTAATCCTTTCTCAAGTGAAAATATTTTATAGATTGATGTTATTGATTCATAGCTTTTTTTTTATGTATTTTAGAAGATTCACTTTAAAAAATTGGAAAACTTTCACATTTAACTAATGATTAAAAATTTTTTTTAAAAATTAATTGTAAGGACCTACTCCAATTAGCCAGAATTGCAGCTTCTGGTTCCTCTGTAGCACCATTTTGATTCCTGAGAGAAGCATGGGAGGCTTTTATTTTTTTAAAACCCCACCATTTCTCTTACTGTCTTTCTCACTTCCATGGTCCCTTGGAAGGAGCTCTCAGCCTGTTCATAATGTTAGGAAATTGGGTAGCTCTTCAGCTATTCAAGATACACTAAACAATATTCCAAGAACTGTTGTGCTTGTTAAATAATGTGCAGCATTTGAAGCCTTTCTCTCCTCCCTTGAAATATTACAGGAAGATGGATAATAAACACAAGGAAGGCATGGGAACAAACCAGGGCAGGGTAGGAAGGGTAGAGCTGGGTGAGAGAAGAGGTAATGCAGGGAGCTGCTGGGCAGGGGGGGACATGGCTCTCTGCAAATAGATGTGTTCAGTTGTCAGCTTACAGGCAATGGCACAGAAGAAACAAAACCAAGAGGAGGAGTTGAAAGGAATGACAAGACAAGAGAGTTATTCAGTAAGTAAATTAGGAATTATATTAGATGAAAACAAGAGCAGATCCCCAAGTAATGCAAGTTGTTTTGGCACCACTGACTTCAAATCCATTTACACTCGCTCAGGATCTGGACAGACTGGGTGAGTTGAGACCAGAGACTGATTTTTAATTTGGACTTCCTTGCTTTGTATACTGAAATCTGACATTTTCCAACATCATAAATTAATATGCAACAGAAATAGAGTTGGCATAGGTACTCAGGAGGGGAGAAAAGTGATAGAGAAGATCAGCTGTCTGGTGTGTAGTGATCTCGATGTCAGGGGCTCACAGCTGTTATTTCATCAGTTACAATGAACATTTATGTATGGCTGCTTTTTATCTTGAATGGACTAGATATCCTGCCTGATGAATATTGACATGATTGAAGGGAGATTACATAGATTTTAATCACTTGAGGTTCTGCCTCAGTATATACAGCTGATTTTGCATTGTTCCATGTCATCGTGGTACACTTCTTGCAACAATATTAATGGTTTAGGAGAATTCTATGTATTTGGAAAATATTTGGGTACATTGACTTCTATCATGTTTAAGTACCCAAAGTGCCCAGCGCAGGCAGCTGCATTCTGCTTTCCAAGGGAACCATGGCCACTGACATGTTAGAAATCAGTTTTACTAGTCAGGGAAAAAAAAAAAACAAACACCCAAAACCAACACGTTATTTCTTCTGTTTGTGTTAAGCTGTGGGGAAGGTGTCACCTTCTGAATCACCAGGAAGCTTTGTGTCCTGCCCTGATGCTTTTTTGAGCTAAGGTCCTTTACCAGAATAGATTAAGAATTAAGAATTTTCTGTTTAAGTGACTCACTTTGACAGTCAGTTTGTTGCCAAACACTTTCATTCAGCTGTAGAATGTAGAGCAAATGATGAGCAGCATATTTCTGTGGGATGTATTTTCTGGGCTGTGTAGCAGTGTAATGCTTTGGCCGTCCCTCCTCCCTTTCTGTTAAGGCACCTCCTGAAGTCAGACTTAAGCTGCTTTCAAAATGAGCCAGCATCACTTGGATGTGGGTGAGGTGCAGCAATTTGGGAATTGCTCCCAGCTGGTGGAGAAATGATTTCCAAGAAAGCTGGGTGGCTCTTTAACCACTCTTCCCAGTAGAAATAAGCTAAAATACAGAGAAATTGTTGCTTTGACAAATAAGCTAATGAGCCACTCAAGTTGCTTTATGTATCAAATGTAGCTGCTTGACAGTTATTATTATTTTCTAATTATATTAAGTTATAAATTATTAACAAGTGTTTAATTTTAGTCCAAACAGATCCAGCAAAAGGGATTTGTATGGTTATGAATTGCAGCAAAATACAAAATTGTTGAGCTTTTAGTATATGCAAACTTGGAGACCCTGGTTATTTCTCCTTCTTTCAACAGCCAGTCATGAAACTTTCTTGACCTTTTCACCTTTAAACTTTATATGAACTTGGAAAGAAGACTTGTGAATTGTGGAGGGGGAAAAAAAAAGGAAAAGAAAAAAGAGAGGGGGTTGGGGGGGAGGAGGTCTGATTATATGTTACCGTAACAGTAATACTAGCAAAATAATCCTCCTCTTGTGCATGAGTGTCTGCTACTGCAAGCTTCAGGGTAATAAGCTCACATGACATGCCTAGAGGCTAATGCTGGCCTATGCTTTTCCCCCTCCCACCCCATACATATTTAAACAAAGGCTGATTATCCAAACAAGAATTTGGACTGCATCAACTGGACCAGTTAAATTATAGTTAGTAAAACTTGGCGCCTTCAGAGCTTGGAATGTTACAATTACAGCTGGATCCTCATTTGTTAGGCAGCCTTACAAAATAATAAAAGTGGAGATTTTTATCTTTATAGGACATAGCTTAACTCTTTGAATACAGAGAACTAAGTGCCAAATATTACAGTTGCTGCTTAGACATACTGTTCTGGGCCAATAAACGTGATTGAAGAGTTGTGTCCCAGCTCTACAGGACGTGGGGCAGAGGGAGCTGCTTTGCCAGCACTCGGACGGATGCTGTGGCACTTGTAGTGGACATTCATCACCCTCCAGGATTTCTTTGAGATAAGGAGCAAGAACACAACAAGCAATTTGTTGTTTGATCTCCCTTATCTTGCTGCTGTCTTTTTGACAGTATTGCTGTGTCTTTATTTGAATTTCTCTTCTTTTTGTATTTCCTGTTGCTATGAGAAAAGTTTGCGTCTGTGCAAGATCTAGATGTTCCCTGGAGTTGGTCTGATTTTCACCTCTCAGATGAGCTGGAAAACTGGCTTCCATACTGGCTTCAGATCATGAGCAAATTTTTCACTAGATCTCCCTGAGGCTTACAAGATTGTCTGTCCCCTTGGCCATGCTCGTGGGGCTGGTGTGGGGTGGGTGGCATGGGAAGTGCAGGCAGAAGTTGCGTTCCATTTTAACAGAGTGCTGTTGACCGCTCCAGACTTGGTCTCCTTTCTCCCCTCCTGCGGAGCGGGATTGGCTTTGATTAGTCACTTGCAAAGCCAAACTTTGCCTTTCTGGTTGTGTAATATATAACTTTGGTTGCCAATCAGAAAATGAAAGTTCTTTTCCTAAAATGAAGCAGAGTCCTTGTCATTAACTCAGAACAAATCAATGCCTTTGCATTAATTCACGTGGAGCAGGGCCAGTGTACAGCTCTTCCTCATCTGCCTGGTGGGTTTTTTGTGTGTAGGTTTATCTCAGTTTCCTCTTTAAGAAAGTGTTTATTGTTTGCATTTTCTGAAAAACTTATTGAGTAATCATGGTTGAAACTTAAGCAATCAAGACTGTCCAGAATGTTTGCAAGAAGCCCACCAGCTAGATGTTTGTTAAGCTATACCAGGAGCTTTATCTTTTGTTGGTTTTGCACAGTATAAAAACTAACATCTATTAAAGCGTGAAAAAGTTTGTTTCCATTACTGTGATAGTTTTGCCATGTTTCAGTGTACTTCTGTCTCAGTAGTGATATGAGTAACATGTAATTGCTGCAATTAAGATACCATGGGAATTATAAGAGTAAGGAGTAAGTATTTTAGAATGGAAGGACATAAGTTTTCTTGCATTAAAAACTGAGAAGTTAAAGATTTTAATCAAGATAAACTTGCAGATTCATAAGGTGCAACTTAGTCTGGGAGAAATGATACCCGCTGGGAATAAGAAAGACCTAAGGAAAAATTGTGAGTTAATGTTTACTCTTTTATTACTATTTTAATCGAATGACTTTACAAGATGACCTTTTGAATCGTAGCTATTTTCAAGAGGAGTATTTGTGCTGCCGGGGGCAGCGCGGTCGGCGCCCGTGCGCACAGAGCCCAGCCCCAGCCCCTCCAGGTGCCCCATGCTCCTGGCTCAGGGCAGAACTCCCTCCGTGCCCAGGACATCGGGCAACAACCACTTGCCACAAAACTCTTGGTATTTTGTTGGGCATGGTTGAGCCTTCAGGAGGTGGCACTGCAGGAGGAGGAGCTGAACCCTGGAGTCTGAGGGCAAACGTTGGGGCTTGGTCTCCTTAGGAAGGTACCTGCCGTGTGTGGGGGAGGCAGTCAGGGTTTCCTCTGCCAGTTGTGGGAAGGAGTCTGGTTCTTGCTCTCTGTTCCCCCAGTCATCTGCATTTTGCTTAGTTCTTAGCCATGCCATTGAGAAGCAGGGATGCCCTGGTTAGTCTTTTGCATGACAATATTTAATTTCAAGCACCAATATTTGGTTTCTGGCCAGAAAAAAAAACCTTTATTTATTACATCTGCTTTTTTTTCCCTCTGTTGAACAGACTCACCTTATGCTATAGTGAGATGATTGAAATAGTGCTTTGCTGATTTAAGGGACCCAGGTTTACAACCTACCTCCAAATGTCTGTAGTACCTGGAATACCCATCAAGAAAATATCATTGGTAGTAAAACAGAGAAGAAAGGTTAGCTGACCCAGTAGGTATCACAGATGAGATGATCACCCAGCTGTTGACAGAGGGAATCTAAAATTTTAGACCTTGTCTTCAGACAGTCTGAATATATTTTCAGCTGCCAAGAAGTCATCCACAGGAATGATCTGTGGATAAATGAGAGCAACGTGCTATGTCTGCAAGAGACAGTTTCTGACCAGCAAACTTGCTTTCCAGGTATTTCCTAAAACAGTAATTAAGAAATGGTCTTGGATCAGACTTCAGGTGGCCAATATTGTATTCAGAAATTATTTTCTGTCTTAATTTTTCTCATCTGTGGTCTTACCTAATTAATCTTCTCTTTCTCCCTCCTCGTCTTTGGTAATTTATTCCTGGATCAGCAAGGGAGGGGGTGAAGGAGAGGAAACGGGGCAGGAGTGAGTTGCCATTGCAGAGGTCTTTTCTGAACTGTAGTTCCCACCCTTTCTTTTTCTTGCATCATGGATTTATTGTGAATTACTCTTAACCTTAAAACAATTCAGATTCAGATGAAATCACAGAGAAAGAAAAGAAGAAAGTTCATGGTGTGTGAGTCAAAAGTGAGATGAGGTCATCAGTTAAATTTCATCAGACAGAGCTATACTTGGGCAAGAGAAGAGTATCTATCACTCATGGAGCATGAGTGGTATTGGCCAGTAGGAGGAGGAGATGCTGTCCCTTGGTCTAACCCGATGTACTGTAGCTGCTGCAGACCACGAGATGCTCTCCCTGTTACGGACACTCTCAGGCTGCTTCCTGTAAAGAATGTTTATATTGATCATGGAAGTCAAAAGATAAAACCCTTCACAAAAATTTCACATTATTTAAGAAAAAAGAAAGCATATATTTAGAACTATTTTGTCACTGAGGCTCTCGCTACAGGAGCCCCTCTTGATATTCCAGATGCATTCTAACAAGCAGAATTATTTTCAATTTATTTATTTTAAATTAACATTCTCTATTATAAAATTATTTCCTTGAGTGTAGAAGAACAACTTGAAAAGTTGCATTTTTATCTGTGTGTTTTGATTTCTCAGGAACGATTGATGCACACACAGAAGTAGCTGTAGCCTTCTGGGGCTAACAGTGATTTGGGTTTTGTTTAAAACTGTTCCTCAGTACAGTTGTAGTCGTAGGTGAATGGAACAGCAGCCAAGTCCGTTGTTTTTCACAGGCTGATTGTTGTTTTAAGCTTAATTAAAGTAGCTTTTGCTTAAAAAAAAGGGGTGAAATTCAAGTTAAATGGAGGTATCTGTGATAATTCTGTAATACATCTTTTTCTCTACGGATTGTGTTTGGAACAGAGGTTTACGTAGATGGCCGTAGCTGAAAATAATAAGGAAATTCTATTTATGCCACAAGTTAAAAATTCCCATAACTGGCAAATCTTAATTTACTACTTCATCTGATTTCTGATGGGAAAAATCTAATTGCTTTTGTACTGGAAATAAAGTTGATTGAACTCAGAATTTTTCCAGTGGCTCAAAAGGTTATTTCCCAAGCAGTGCTCTCTTACAAATTGCAGTGGTTTTTCATTTATCTGCTTCTTTGAGCAGATAAATGTTCAGCATTAATATACATCGGGGAAGATAGCCTCTTAATGCTAATTTGTGTTAGACATATTGACAGTGAAACATTATTTCACTTCCAGAATTTCACATGAAATCTCTTACTATAGACATGATGGCAGTAACAGCCTTGAGATGAAACTGTGATACAGAGATCATCTAAATATAATTTCTCTGATGGTCTTTGTTTCATATCAAGCTCTGTAGTTTACTTCTAGAAGAAAACACTTGAGGAGTTTTGCTGCCTATAGGAACCATTCAATCAATGTTAACATGCAACTTGTCAGGAGTACACTCTTAGAAATACTCTAAAGGTCCCTAGTCTTTGAATAGAAAGTGTCAGCTATGAAAAGCAGGGATTTGTGTTTTTCATTTTCTAATTTTCTAAAGAATTATAGGATTTCTGTTTGGTTTAACAAGGTAAAAATATAGAAAAGAAAATGTTCTTTGCTTTTCTATTTAACAGCATCATAGAATTTATTAGTATTTATTCATTGGATTAATTTCAGTTATCTGAGTAGTACCTGTTGGTGAGAGGAGAGCTGATCATAGGCCAGCAGCTTTTTCATTCACCACAGTTTGCTTTCACAAACCTATTTAATATGATCAGCTAAAACAGGATTTTTCTTGTGAGATGTCCAACTTCTCCTGGGTTTGGCAAGTTCAGAGCTACTCAGAGACTTGTGCTGCTGAAGCAAAGTTTTGCTTTTTGTAGCAGTCCCAAGTAGAAAGGTTCGAAGCAAGGGTGGTGTTCTTCCAACTGTAACCAAACTTTTCAAACCTCAAGGGTTTATACCAAAAGCAACATTTGAAAGGTTAGATAAGTTTTGTTTTTACCAGGACCTTTTCACACAACTTGTGTTCCTGTCACTTTGGCAAATTCCATTCTGTTATTTCAACCCGCGTGAATGGATCCGCCCTGAGGAACAATTGCCATGGCTTTTGTAGACATGAGCCCTGAGAAATAGCACGTTGCTGAAATTGAGTCAAAACTACACAAATGGCTACAGTTGGGTTTGCTTTACATGGGGTGGAATTACTTAATTGGTTGAACTACTCAATTCAAGAAACCAGTTCTTTTTGTAATTATGGTAATGTTTTTGTCTGCCAAGTTACTTTCAATGTACAAGGTTTAAACTGATCCAATTAGTAATGAAATTGGTGTAATTAACCTAGCTGTTAATTAAATGTGTGCACACACTGGCTTTGAGTCAGTGTTTTAGGGTAGGGGTTTTTTGCATTATCCTGTTACTGAAAGCAAATTTCTCTCCATATATCGTTATTTAAACCATTTGTGATGGGACAGTCTCTGCCAGGTAATGGGGGTGGAATAAGATCTTGAGAATAACTTTGCTGATTCTTGAACTTCTTCTGGCTCTACACCCCTTGGCCTGAGGTCCTGGTGTTGGGTTGCACGTCGCAGAGGTGACTGTTGCCATCGCAGTGCCACAAGAATAACTGGCACACAGAACAGATGGGCTATTTGTGGTAACGGGGACCATGATAAACACTTGACAGGGTTCCCCATGCTGTGGCTTAGGGTTCAGAGATCAGCTCAGCAGCAAGAGTCATCTGTGACTGGTGTCACTGCAAAACTTAACTTAAAACCACCTTGGAGAAGGCCCAGAAGGAACCCTCCAGGATGAGGGAGGCTCTCTGCAGAGACGCTGCTTAAACTCAAGCGTTGCAGCATTGTGGAAAATTTTACTTAGCAGTGGCTTCCTTGTAGTTGTGATTAAAACAAGATTTCACTGTTCCCAGTCCATTAATCTTCGCAAGCACATCTGCATACTGAAAAATATTTTTTAAAACAACATTAGAAAATCACAAGTGCTGATAATTCTGAAGATAAAAGAGCAATGATAAACTGTGGTTCACTGGCATTATGTGAATCCCAGTCCACCATGTGAGAGGGGCTTTCCTATTAAGAATGTTTTAATTGCATAAGAGAAGAACTTTGAAAAGTGATGGTTCTCCAAGTAGTGAATGCAGTTCCCACTGCAAAATATCCTGGCCTGTGTTGTATCAAGTAATAATATCTTTCAAGTCAAAAAGGTATTAGGGAGGTGTTAGAGACATCACAGGAGGAGTTAACACTAGGAGAGCTGACAAAGTTAATGACCTTGAAAAGAAACTAATAGTGAAGATGTGTAAGAACTAAACACTAGGAGAACAGGCTTGGGAGTTTCAAGGAGTCCATATGTAAAACTGGGTAGCTAGAGCCATTCCTCTCTAGCACAGTTGTTGTTAGAAATACGGTAACTGTGATGCCAAGATGCCTGGTTTTTTTCCGACACTGAGTATTTTTAAGGTTTCCTGTCATCTGTTGAAACTGAAACTTAACAGCAAAACCTATGGTTAGTTTTATGGACCCTGGATTTCTGTTTGTTTTATCAAGAACTTTTCTAGTAAGGAGATACCCAGAAAGTGTGCCAGGTAACTTTGTGATCCCCGTCCCATTTACCCCAGAGGTACAGAGAGCCCTTGCTGCACAAGGCTGTGTCTGTTTCAAGGGCAGGCCATTCAGCACGAGGTGAATCCTTCTAGACCCTGCTCCCCAGTTGGATGGTGAGGAAATTTGGGGCTTACAGCTCAGGCAGGATCTAGCTGTGAGCCCACCTTCTCTTGGTGGCTTTTGGGTGGAGGTGCTGCCAGGCGCCGTCCGGCAGCCGCGGCGGGGCGGGGGCAGCCCGAACGTTGGCGAGGTTTCCAGCACGGCTCCTCTCCGAGTTCCTGGATCCCTCCCTGAGCCAAGGAGCAAGGCACCGAGAGCAAACCGAGCAGGGAAGGGCCAAAAATCTGAGAAATTCAGTTTAGCCCATTTTTAGATCAGACTTTTACTGAAAGTAGCTGGATTTTAAGTTAATTTAAAGAACAAATTTTCTGGATCCGAGTGTTTTTATAGCGAGGGGATGTTGTAAAGAAGTTGTTTATAATGGAGTTTATCTTAGACTGAAACTCTCTGCCAGCCTAATATCAGGAACGGTCTGAAAAAGCCTTATGGTGGTGGTAGCTTAAGGAAGGGGACCAGGGTGGGGGAGCAAACCTAATAAAAATAGCTGAGATCATTCAACAGTTATCAAGAAACAGATACTGCAGTTTTATAACAGAGAGCACTAAAAGTATATGCACTCTTAAAAGGCAATTAAAATGTATACTCCAAAACTATAAAACATTTTCTTTTCATCTGGAACATTGAGGGCAGATTACAACACATTAATAACGTTTTGTTTAGAGTTCAGTTTCTGATGGCTTCCAAATGCAGTCTGTGTAGATTAACCAGAAGGAGTCCAGTTCTCTTTTAAGAGAGCTTGTAAAGGAAAGCAATGTGGTAAGATTGTTATGAAAAGCTAGTGTATTTAGGAAATAGCACTTAGCAGGGTCTCTCTGAATGGCTGCCAGGTCAGGAAGCTGAAGTGCAAGGCTTGGCCCTCGTTCAGGCCCCCCAGTCCCAGCTCCTTGACCACACAGTACGTCAGGAGCATGTCACGGCGAGCCAGGAGCTCCACCACGCCTCCGCCGCTTGGCACACGCATTTTCACATAACCCAGGGCTCCGGAGGGGAGGGAGGCACGCCGGGGCCAAGGGAACGGGCCGCTTATTAAAATAGAAATGGATAAATAAAAAAAGCCTGGGAATGGAGCGGTGGCGCGGGCCCGGTGCCGCGGTTCGGGGGCGGAGGAGGGGAGGTGGCGCCCGGGAAGCT
>NW_008602134.1:0-42791 GCF_000691845.1 Merops nubicus | reverse complement strand
CGGGCTTTCCGGAGCCGCGTCGGCGGGGACCGAGGGCAAGGGGTTGGAGGGAGTGCCCTCCTTCGGCACTCCGTCTCTTCCCCCGGGGCACAGGGCCTGGGGGCACGCCTGGGAGGGAGAGGAAGGGTGAGGACGAGGCAGCTCCTCCCGGGTTGCGGGGCACCCTCGTGGCTCTTGAAAGGAGTCCGTAGCCGGGAATCCTCCTCCAGAGCAAAAACTGAGGAAAGCAGAGATCCTGCTCCCCGCTCGGAGATCCCACTGCTTCACGCTTTGCTCCAGGATGGGGAAGAGCCTCTTGGCCTTCAGCCCTCGTCCCGAGCGCTCATCCATGGTGCACCGCTGACAGGCAGCAGAGCTGAATCTACTGCCTGGCTGTTGCCACCATTCTGTGACCTCTCTACCCATGCCAGGAAAGAGATTTGGAAGAATGGTGTCCTCTTTGTGAAAGGAACGTGGCAAAGCTGCTTTGTGGTAACGTAATTAAAATCGAGCATTCTTCATATCAGGTCTTGTGGAAAAACAATGTGTCCAGCTATCCTGACACAAGAGCACTAGAAACATGTTGCTGTACGCTTCTACCCTGCAGCAGGCTTCATAAGACACACTGGAGTGTGAGTTTAGCTGTCCATAAGCTTCCAGTGAGTGAGCAGGACAGGAAGGCAGGTGAAATTCAAATTCATCCTCACGCGAGCTGTACACTGCAATACAATAATTCTCAGCATGGGAATAGATTTTATCCACCTCAGCATTTTTGGTTTTGTTCACTGAATAAATTGATATGCTCGTTACTTCCTGCCTTTACAGAGTTTCATTCTCTTCTGCAGGCTTGCACCTGCACTCTCCCACCAACCAAGAACTTCAGAAGTGACAGGAGAGCCTAACTTGTAGACTCCAGCAGCCAGATGAAAACAATGCACTTTTTTAATAGTGAAGCTTGTATTGATAAGAGAACAAAAAGAACAGGCAGTACAAACGCTCACTCTGTGAACTGAGTTTCAAACTATTCTTTAAAACAATAACAATGAAGAATGATTAATCATTTATTTACACTGGGAGAACATCGAGACGCCAGCTAAAAAACACTTTATGGCCTACCATGGGTGGAAATGGTTTGGGTATGTTCTGAAATGCCATATGAAATATTTTATGCTAGTGCATCAAAATATTTATGTTGTTCTTACATGTAACTATATTTGTTTATTGTTATACCACATTTTTTTAAAAACTGCAGAACCTGTGCCTGTCATTCATGCTGTTCTATTGATTGGTGAAAGTTACAAAGATAACACAGTTTCAGCTGGTTAGAAACTGATTTATTTATAAAACTGTCATTATTTATTTATAGACTGAGGAGACAGGCCAAGATCCTACAAAGCTAAGTGAAGCTGATGAAATTATATACCATATATAAAATTAAGCACATATGTTCTGTATCAAACAAAGTTCCTATCCTGAGCGTTTCATGCTGCAAGGCTTATCACATAAAGGTGCCTTAAAGCATAGTGGTGAAAGCCAGAGAAGTGAAGTTTTGAGGAGTCACTAGAATTTCTGTGGTTTCATGGTCTTTCAGTGGAAAGGCAAATGTGATCCTAGGATATATTGACCGAGGTATTTCCAGTAGAGAAAAGCAGAAAGCATAAGAGCTGATCAGAAATGCCATACTCAGCTTATTCAAAAAGTACATTTGAGAAGAGCAGGTGCAGCAGGACGCTAAAGTACTGTTAAAGGTAATGAAGAGTCAGTCTTATCAGAGGAGGCTGAAAGAGCTTTGCCTAGCAAAACAAAGATGAAGAGGTAAAAAAGATTGTTGTTTATAATTACATCAGTATGGTAAACACAGGGTGTGCCCCCAAATTGATAGGGCTTTATGGAAAGTCATTAACATTTGAGACTAACCTGAAATTATCTTCTCTTTCTTTGGCATTCAAAACGTATTGCTATGTTTATAGCTACTTTTATATTTTTGTTTTCCTAGGAAGAAGCTATTGCAACAGTGCAGATTTTCCAGAATGGCTGTGGAGGTACTGTGGGAATAGCTGATATCCAGGAAGTCCAGCAGTTTCACAGGAGTCTTGCTCCCAGATGTGCAGACATGAACAGAGAACATGGACAAGTGTGCTTCTTCCGACTTTGTTATATACTGGTAACTTTTTGGAGCTCTGCTGTGTGAAAGTCACCCATGGGAGTCACACTAGGATAGTCACACTAGGATATGAAAGTGAGGAGTTCATGCTTCTTTTGGTTCTGGTGTCACAGCAATTGGATATAAAACTACATCAGAGCCATAGGAAAATATTCAAAATTGCCTACCCACAGAAGCAAGGTGGTGGGCGTTGTTCTATTTCAAGAGTAAACGTTGCTATATGTAGTCTGGCTTTGGAGCCATCAATTCTACACTGAAATTCATATTTTAGTATTGTATCTTCAACTGGAGGAACGTCAGCTAGACAACGTCATGACCGAACTCGCACAAACATTTATACCTTCCAGTTACTACAGTGAGATTCCTCTCACTAACTACCAAATGTTAGGGATCCAATCTCGGCTAGTCACACCCCACCTCTGTGCTGGGCACCTATTACTCCAAACCATCTCCTTTTAGAAAAGCCTTTTTCAGGTGCTTTATTTTCTCTGTCAACTCCAGTGAGAGAAAGCCTTGATGCCTACCTTGACTAGAGGACTGTCTTCCAGATGTCTAATGTTAGGTGAAACAAAACCCATTTGAAGGTGACAAAGGTACATGTAAACACTGAATGAGAACAGACAGCCAAAGACAGCAAAACAACGTGTATTTAGTATCTCTGTAACAAACAATAATTGAACATGAAGTTCTTAATCTTAAAGCAGGAATCTGACATCAATTCCTGCCTGAATTCTTAGCTGGCTTTTTTTTAGAATAGCATAGTAAGTACTACTTTTTGAGGATGCTTTGTTACTGTTTACTATTACGTTTTTATTACTGTTGCCCAAAGTAATCCAATTAGGACACTTAATACTAACGTTTTGTGTAATCATAGATATCCTAGTGTAGACTGTGGACCAGTAAAAGCCTTAATTTCATATAGTATGGTAGTTTCATGTGCATTTACAGAGAAGGAAGTCTTTGTCTCATTTCACAATGCTCCTTGTTCTAAGGGAAATGACAGACCTATGTAATGTGCATAGGAATGTTAAGCCACCTTAACTTTAAAACCAATTAAGTCACTGTAAAGACTTAATTTTTTGAATAATCTAGTTGGTTTGGTCCTAGGGAAATGGCTATGAAGGTGCAATGTAAGTGTCTTTATGAATGGGATGAAGAAGTATTTATTTTTTTGTTCATGGGTTTTAGGGGTTTTAACTTTCCTTCTGAGGCACTAAATACTCACCAGAAGAATATTTTTTGGGCTTCCCTCGATACCACACAGCACAAATTTGCAGCCCTGCAGCTGGACCAGTAATATCTGTTTTATTTCCTACAAGAATTACGAGTAGAATTTGATCCTAGGTAATTTAAATGAAGACCAGGAGAATCCTAACCCAAAGACATCATATGAAACCCCTGGAAATGGCCGAGGTCTAGTTTTCATTTTAATACTTCTAGAGGTCTCACAGGTTTTCCTCTCACAAAAATTATAAACCTATCTCTGTAGCTTTTTTTAAGGCTAGTCAAGGTTTTTTTTAAAGACTTAGAATATTAAAAAGATACTTAAAAGTACTGTACCTCACCTTCTAAATCGTTTTAAATTCATCAGGTTGGAATGGTATTTTACCTCCTGAGATAGCAGCTGAAGGTTGCACGATTTTTTCTGCAGTGCTTGATGATATTGCTCATATCCAAATGGCAGCAATGTTTAGAAGAATGTGATAACAGAATCCATTGCGTAATGAGGTGTTAATACAGAGCTGGTGATGCAAAGTTTCAAAGGAAGATATTTTGTCATTGTGATCTAGTACTTACTGAATGTTATTTTTAAAGATAGTTCCTTATGACTGTATCATGTAGTAAGTCCTGTAGTACTTTGGACTACTTGCATTCTAAACTGTTACATTTTTGTCAACCTTGAAGCTTCAAAACACGTATTTTAGAATCCATTTCTTTATCCTGCTGCTTACTATCAATATACAAGTCCATATAAAAACCTTGTAACTGCTATGGATTTTCTCTGTGTCCACATATACAGCAGTATCAAGAAATCCCTCTGCTTACCTTGATTCTATACACTCAGCTTCTACGCATAATTTTTGGCTCCTTCATTAAAAAGAGTTTTATCAGGTGGAGTTTCTTTTATTGACCCATGCAGACTGTTAAGCACTAAATGTTTTCAGTTTTACTGTATAATGTACTGTGGTAGACATGACATGTCACATACAAATGCAGAATTAAATCATAGATGGGAAAACCTAAATAGCAGGTAAGATTTTCTTTCTTACCAGTTAAGAAACAAATAAATCTAGAAGCCTGAAGGATGCTGAGTTTCATGAAACAAAATAAGCAAGAATATTACAACTGAGGCAACAATTCTGCTGAAGCCAAACCTGTACAAGCAGTTTGGTTAAAAAGACAGTTAACAAAAATTACTTGTTGTTATTATGAATTGAAAAGTCTTACAGCATATTGAACCTGTAACATTAAAAAACATTAAAAAGAATGTTTTCATGTGTTGTAATACTCAGATGAGTTCAAGATAAGGAATGGGACCTTAGGCAACACAAAGATAGTTAAATTTTCTGCTTCAGTGAATAAGAATACTAACACCTTAGTTATTTTAAAATAAACTGGTCTTTATAAAAAAATTATTCACTTTTCTATAATGGATATGTATGAAATATTCCAAGCAGAATATGGAAAGAGCAGAGTTATCTACAGTGGCTCTTTTACTGACAAAAGAGACAATTCGGGAAAATAACTTTAAGATAAGCTTATAAGGTCAGTCCTGTTCATGCCATCACTTAGTCTAAAATGTTACTTGAAACAACTGCAAACTTAACCATGTGTTTCAATGTTGTTTGAATAAATATGATTTTGCAAATCATAAGAAAATATATAAAGATGAATCAACCAAAACCAAGGGTAAAATGTTAATGTGCAAGTAAGCGTGCTTAAAATTTATTTACAATGAAGGGAATAATGAGAGAAAAGTAAAACCTGATCCACCTTTTCTCAAGGTAAATCTGAATTCTGCCATCTTTTTTTTTCATACTTTAACCAAAGCAGTCTGCAGACTGAAATTTTTTTCCCAACTTTAGAGAAAATGATCAAATTATGCATTTTAAAATGAATAAAATATTTTTGAAAACCCTCAGGACTGCCACTAAAGTCTTCCCAGTATTATCTACTGTGTTATTCAGTGGTGGACAATGAAGAAATATATGGGGAATTTTAAAAAATAGAGTCATGTTCTGTTTTTATTAAGATATGATTGAAACAAACTAAGGACAAGACAGATTAGAAACATATTGGGAAAGCCTTTACTTTTGATTGTAGTCTGAAGTTTAAAATCTTCATAAATATTTTTAATGATTATTTTTTGCCTGTACTAGAATGTGATTTCAGTTATGACTTACAAATTTGCCAGCTTGATTGTCTATGACCACAATGTATTTGTTTTGTTTTCCCTGTCAGAATAGGACATTGCCATGAAACTCAAGAAACATTGTAAACTTGTCTTCTGCGTGGTTTTCTCTGGGAAATGTCTGTAACTATCTGAGCTGAGGGGGGAAAAAAGCAATTTCATAAGAACAAAATAGCTTACACTCAGATGAGAAAAAAAAAATAGAAAAACAAATTTTCATAATGAATAGAAAGTTCACAGACGCAGTGTTTATATCTGAGTGCCAAAACCTAGCTTTCTCAGTCCATATTTAGGCACTTGCAGATAGGTGGCCTACTTGTCAGTAATACCAAACACTCACAAATGAAAAAGAAATTGCTAGTTACTTCTAAAAACCAAGCAGCTTATACAAAATTGCCCGAGTATCTGAAAAGCCAGACTTGAGCATGTAGTTTTGAAATTCTCAGCCTAGATCACACAGAGCATATTTTGTCCACTGAAGTGTGTACTTTTGATCTTAATTGCAAGTTTAATAAATCCAGACCCATGAATTACATGCAAGGTCTCAGGCAGTGGGTAATTACTCTTAGCTTAGGCATGTTATAGTATGCTGCAGCTGCCACTCCTGACCATAACACCAACAGAACCACCAGCCTGTGTGGATCAGGGCTGATTCTCAGTGTAACTGTGTATTCAAGGTGTGTACAGGCGAGTCTACCACGTGGCTTGCATTAATAATGCTGTTTCTTCCAGCTAGAAGAGACGACTGCCAATCTATCTGCAGAACAAAATGCACTAAGGTAGATACTTGTTCAGCATGCCGAGTAACGTGTTAAGGAGTCTTGTGTGCTCAAGGCACTTCTGTTTATTCAAGTGACCACTGGTGAGAATGATTGGAAATTTTGATTTTGTGCAGGCTATATAGTGCTCCTAGAGCAGAAATGTAATTGTAAATACTGGAGAGGAATTATCATGGGAATCTGGCATTTGGAGAGACCACGGGAAGCTGCAAAGCTGAAAGGGATGATAATATACCATATAGTTTACAGAATTTTCTTAGGAAAGTGTGTGGAATGTTTAGAAATGCACTGCAGACAATAAGAGGCATTCTGTAAATACTGTGCAATTAGAAAAGTATTTACTTACCACATTGTACAAGCACAATGCTTTTGGTTAGGAGGAAATCAAAAACTAGCCTTCTAATCCCCATCAGCAAGTGGCCTGTCACATGCCTGAGTAGTCTGCACGTGGAGGCACTTGTGCCATGTTTTCTGCTAACAGAAATCTGTTTGCCCAGATCATTAAGAAACATTGACGAGACTGTTTCACACGTGTACTCTTTTCTTCAGCTAGCAGTTCCAGTCTAGGTGAAATTTAGGAACCTGTATCGTTTCCACACTCATTATCTCAGACCTGTGGTTACCCCTTTCCAGCACGCTACGTCCTGCAGCTGAAAACAAGGAGGTGGGCTGCAGAGCAGTCCCCGAGGAAGGGCCTTTCAGCCTACTTCATGCACCTTGAGCACACGAGAGGACATGTGCACCTTCCAGTGTCAAAAGGAGTCAAAAAGCCAGTGCACAGCATAAGAACCATCAGTATGTGCAGATCAGCTTAAAGGGTAGAGGCATTTTAGAGCACAATGCAAGATCACTTTCTTTGTGCTCCCTAGTAGAAACAGTCTTTAGAATTCACTGACATTTAATCATCTGCCTCATATCGCTCCTTTTCAGAGTAGCTATTTTGGTGCCATGTGGGGGTTGTCACAGAAATGGTTGCCTAATTCTGATCCACATTTTGTGTTGTGCACCCAGATCTTCTACTGATAAGCATTTCACATCCAAATGCAATAATAAAGGAATTCTGTTTCAAGAAAGAACAGTGGCATACCAGATACTCCTAGCTCTTGTGAAAAGAAAGCTAGCACAATTTCCACAAAGCATGTGGAAAAAAGGTCATACATCAATAAACAAGTTCCCACTGCCTGCCCTATCTCTTTAGTTTCAGGAGTTACAGGTGAATGGATTTTCAGTGGGGTCCAAGAAATCAGAACTTGTTCCATGTGAATGACAGGCATCGGTATTTTCAAATCACTGCTGGCCTCATAAAATGGCTGAGGTTCAGAATTATTTTGAAGCTTAGCACTCAAAAAAGTATCAGTGAAACTGCCAAGAAGCTTGCTGCTTCATGCAGCAAAGAACAGAGATCTAAATGAGATTTGTCCTTTTTTCTTGCAGAGAAGCAGCAAGGAAAGGGGGTGGGGAAAGGAGCTGTTCACTTTATTTTCCCTGAAATACGCCGTGGCTGCAGATTTTGATCAATGCAATGAGTGCTTTAGGGGTGGCTATAAGATGATATAAATGTCCTATTAGAGGCTTCTTGTGTTTCTCTGCTGAGATTAGCACAACTATATGTTTACAATATGCCAATAGGGTTTTTTTTCCCCTGCATGATGCTTTTGAAGTTATCTTAGTGCACATTTGACTAGACTCAGAAAAAAAGTTTTGTCTGAATGAAAACCAAGCTCTAAAAACTTAGCTTTTTAAAAGGGAGAGAAAAGAGGACATAAAGAGAAATTAAATTTTCAACAGTTTTTCCAAGTCCAGTGTGTTTTGAAGGATAGTCCTTGATTGCCTCTAACTTAACAGCTTCCTCAATGGCAGCAAATTGCTTTGTCTGCTCTAGTCCTCAAGAAATTCTCCCCTTCACCTCCAAAGCCTGCTGGGCTGTTCTCTTGTCCTCGCTTGAATCTTTCAAACCATGCATGAGCTCCAGCCCCACTGCTATAACTTTCTTCCTCACTACATCCTTCAGTCTCCTGAGCCATCTCTTTTTGAGGACACTCAGTAGTCCTAAGGGAAGGAAAAAATCTCCCCTTCCTCCAAAAGATCCCTCTTCTTAAAAAAGAACACAACACACACTTGGAAGAAATAAATCAGATGCCCATGAAATTCTGAGCTAAGTCTGTCCCAGACCTTGAGTACCAAGTGTGATAGTTCAACACTGCCTAAAAAAATGCATCTATGAGAGAGATGTATGACATCTGGTTTAACACTGCCTCAGGATTAAATTGGTTTAGTATAGTTTGAAAACATGTCACAAGATTGGGTTTTTTTAAACATATAAAATTAAAAAGATCTTTTTAGTTGTATTGGACCATCCACTTGAATAATTACTCTGGTTATCTGTCAGGCCAGCCCAGTAATACTGGCCATCCTCCAGAGCCCATTTCTCTTACATCTCTGCCAGATGAATGGCCAAGCTGTCAAAAAGCCATTGCAGTATGAAGATGAATTAAAATCACACAGTAGGGGTCACGACTACCCACATGAAATTCCTTCTTAAGACGTTTGCCACCTATTTGTGAGGTACAAACACTACTTACCTGAAAGTCACCTTACCACTGTAGTTCTCTCCAGGTCCCTATGGAGCCGGTGGAGACTGTAAGCACTTCCTGAGGGCAGTTCTGTCCATCTAAGATCTGACTGTTTGTTATTTGGATTGGGTTTGGGTTTTTTTTTTTTGGGGGGGGGGGAGGAGAGAGGTGGGTCTTCATCTCTGCAATACTGGTTGTGTTCTTAAGTTGGGTGCCTCAGGAAGTGTCTGTGCAGAGGTAAACTTGCACCATTTGTCAGTCTGACAACCAGAATCGGATGAAGAGTAAAAGGAGAACAGAGGGCTATGGCCTTGTAAGCTGTGTTAAGAGAAGTACTGTTACACCAGATACAGGCCCTTCCATAGTTGAATCCCTACTTGGCTGTTGCTGCACACCATCGTATGCAATTCTACTCTAATTCCTCTGTATTTTGAGATAGTCTAACCTGCCAAAAGAGGTTCCCAATCTCCTGGCACATGTTCAATATTACACTCATATCTAGCTTCCCACTTGCTGTTACACCTTTGTAAACATTTTATCCAAGTCCAGTTCTCAATGGATTGATACATTTTTCTTCATCTTTTCATTCCTTTTTAGCATTAAAATATTCACAACCCTGTTTGCAAAGGAGATAAATTGTACAGTAGTAATAAGGCTGCAGTCATTTCAAGTCTAGACATATCTGGGCAAACTGGAATAATTTGCCACTGAATTCAAATCAAAGCATCTTGCCTTATTTAAATGGTGATACAGTTTTAAATGAAAAGCTAAATAGAGATGAAAGATAGAAGAGCTCCTAAGGAGCTTTGGCAAGTTTATTAAAGTTATTACTTACATTGTAATTTATGAAGCACGAAAGAAGTATCTGGTCAAAAGCCTGCAGAGATTGCTAAGAGCTCTGACCTGAAGAGTTTACGATCCAATGGCCTGATTCAGGCAAAATATCCTTCCAATAAGAAATGTATGTGAAGGAAAATTTATAATAAAGGGAACCTAGGCACAAACCATTAACTCGGATTCTTTGTGTCTATACACTAAAGTGTGCAGATCTTATCAACTCAAACATTCAGAAATGATGGATCAGAGCCCAAAACAAATCATGAGACTGACTTTAAAACAAGATTTTTTTCAAGTTTTACATTCTAATTTGTTTCCCTTGTGATCTCTAAGCTTTTAGAGAGCTCTAAAGTTAATGCTTTCAAGGTTTCATCTGAAAACCTCAGGGCTGGAAGCATACATTTAATGGTATTGGAGCTTTCAGGCAATCACATTTATCAAGAAATTAAGATTATAAAAAAAAAATATATTTATATTTTATCCAACTTTACAAATATGTGGTAACTCTCAGAACACATTCAGAGTAAAGAAATAATGCTCTTATTCTCTTCCAGTACTTTAGGAAACAAAGTGGGTTAGTTTTATAATACCTACCAGCCGGTCTTCTAAATGATTACATGCAAAATATAAAGTAAATAACGTATTGCCTAAATTTTCATTATGAGCTGAACTATATCCACCTTATACATCTAGTACAACTTTCTGTGCACTCATCTATCCTTACTGCAGCAAATTGGCTTCCTGAACAACTGTCCTTCCATTACTTCATAATGTTATTACTGTGTGTTGGTTAAAGTACTGTCTATTCAATACTTCTATGCAAACTGATATTTTTCCAGTGCTAAAAATGAGCTAGTTCCTCCATAGAAACAGTGGCAGAAGCTTAACAGGGACTAATCTGATGCAGCTGATAGAAATTTCATCACCACATTGCATTGATCTTACTGGGGAGGGGGTGGTGAAGGGCTGGGGTGGGGGAGCATGCTGGGGACTAGAGGTGAAGACTGTAGTAATGGCACCGCTGATACCTCTGCTTTCGTTGCAGAGCAGTTGAGGAAGACTGGGCAATCGGCAATTGGTGTGCTCCATTAGACTCCAGATTCAGGTTCAAATGTTTCATTTCTAAGGAAACCCATAACAGCGAACAGGAAATAGTCTTCACTCACACACAAAACCCCACAGGCAAGTCTCAGCCCTGTACCTGAACAAAGATGGACTTAAACCCCAAAGCACAAGGCTTGATATTCTGCAAATAGCAGACTGCACTTCATTGGAATTCTATATAATCTTGATTCTCATGTAATTAAATGAGTCATGTCACCAGGGTTTATTCATTAAATGATTTCTTAATGTCAAAAGTAACACTGAATTTAATGTAGGGACAGAGTTTTTACATAAGAGGGCACAGTGCAAAGCTGACGTCACACTCTTCCCAAGTCCATCTACAGAAATAAGGGGGCAGCCATACTTCCCCAGTGAAGGCGTCTGGGTAATATTAACTTTGAGAGATTTATATTGGTCTAATCTGATGAAGAGGTAACAAAGCGAGGGGTTTTAAAAACTTTAATGTTACATTCATACCATGTTAATTCCATACATTCAGGTTCATCCCACTCTACACTTTCCATTTGAGGCATCAACAACAAACCTCTGCTACTGACTGATCTTCTGCATTTTTTGTTTGGCTGCTTGATAATGAAATTCATAAGATAGAGGAAGCAGATACATGTTCTATTATTAGTAGTCTGCCAGTATCTTTTCTCTATCTTTTGCAATACATACAGTACAGAAATTCTCACTGAAATACCAGTTTTGTCCCACTCAGTGGGAAAACTGAAAGACCTTAATACTGTTTAGATGAGAAATCACTAAGAGTCGTTAGCCCAGTGGGGCCCACACAGCTCAAAACACTTATGACCTCTTATATAAAAAGCAGTAATGACCAAGCTGATCTCCACAGTGTCCTGCACAAAAGAATCATTGGGGCAGAAGAACAACTGATGATATTTTTGGTTTGGATCTACTTCCACAAAGTGGAAAAAGGAATGACTGGTAATTTCTAACAAGGATTGAAGACAGAATTAACATATGAAGATCACCCACAATATAGGTAAATATAGTCAATATAGACAATATAGTCCAAAGTCACAATCCAATTAATTGTTTGGTTTTGCACCATCTTAGAGAAATTTAGAGAACAATGTGGAGAAATAACTATAGCATTTTTAGATAATTAAAAAAATTAAACTATAATACTGCTCTCTATAGCATGGTTGCCTAGTTACAAAGCAGAGTCCTTGGGGTGACAGGGAAAATGGTATCTATACAAGTTTAAAGCCCCCCTAAAATATCAACAGTGACTTGTCCATAAATCAGGGTAATGCCAGCATGTAGTCTGGTACCTCAGAATTTGTTGGCACTAGATACAAACATTTTTCACCCTATCTGAGATACAGCATCTGTTTCTAGTTCTAAGTTATTCTTACCAAATCGTGAGCAATCACTATGCAGGGTTTGGAATCTCTCAGTCAGAAATTTTAGGTCACTGAGAAGGACAGAAATACAGCAATTCAAGGAAGCAAAAAGAAATAGATTTTTCATATTTGTTTTATTAATGATGGTAGTTTTCGAGGTCCTGAGGGTGTTGTAGTATAAGACTTAACCCAATGGGAAGGGTAAGAGTAGGCCAGAAGTTTTTTAAAAAGGAGAAAAAAATATGCTGTTATTCTATAATAGATTTTAGGACTCAAGTAATTCAGTCTGATGATTTTATGAGTTTGAATGCAGTCTAAATTAATTGCATGTCTGATGTATACAAGGTTCACCAACAGGAACCTATGTTGCCATGGTCCTATGCAGACATCCTTGGCATCTGTATGTAAATCATCCAATTTACAATATACCTTCAAAACACACCTTCTTTATACAATAAGAACAGTATAAAAGCATTCAGGAAAATGAGATTTCACTCCTTTTAACACCCTGATTACTGAATTGTTCTGCAAATTGCAAGAATAAAACCAAGATTTTTGAATTGAAGGATCCAAGTCAGTCTGCCTCCTGAAATACCCAGCCTGGTTTTCAAACATCACAGGTAATCTTCTGGACCTTATTTGCTCCAGAAACAGTGAACTGATAATTGCAGGCTAATTTAATAATAGAAAGAGCTATTATTAAATGTATATGCTGATACAACAGAGCCAAAGAAATCCAGATTTTTATATTAGTTAAGAGTTTCTTCATTCACTGCTCTCTCATAATTCATTTTTTGATACTAGAATAATTTACATTAAAGGTGTTCTGTTTTGACATTGAAATAAGATCTTTGTGAACTCTGTTTTTTCCATGGCTGATATTTTTCACACCATCCTACTGTAAATAAAATACACATTTATTGAACAATATAGAGTTTCTGTAGTTGGCTTTGATACTCAATTGTCTTAGTAAGAATGCCAAAATTTCCAAAATGTCATTAAAACTAGATTTCTGTAAAGTTTCATTGTTTTTCCTTAAAGTATAAGATAATTTGTTAGAAAAGCAGCTGGGGCCAAGGGGATTATTGTTTTTCTCTCTGTAACTATGAGAACATGATTAGACAGATGTTTCATTGCAGATTTGTTTTAGACCAATGTGATTTGATAACACTGAAAATATAATACCCTTTAGAATTAATTTTAATATTGTAACATTGAGAAAATTTAAACTGTATAATAGTAGACCAAAGAGTTTTCTCTAAATTAATTAAAATAATATTAAAAGTGAAATTCTAAATTCATTGGATGAAGACAGATGTCAAAGGAGAGTAATATTGTGAGAAAATACGTTGTGAATAATTTCTATCCATTATCCCTCTACATATTTACTGTCAAATGATTTAAATAAATGCCACCTAAAGGAGCACTGTAATAAGACTGCTGTAATAAGAGTACACTCAGTACACAATTGTTTTATTTTTTTCTAAGATTGTAGTTCTGAGCTAGAGTTTGTATTGATCTTGCTGTAGAGACAGCAAAGTAGCTACTCCAGCAATTCCAATTAATTCCTTCATTGGTTTGTCCTTTGGTAAATTCTGGCATTATTTTGTATCAGATGTTAATTACTATAGACTTAATCTAATAGTAGTGTAAGAGAAATCATAGAGGAAAAAAGATGTGATGATTTAATGTGAATTTGATGATAAAAAAAAATAAGAGCATCCAGGGTATTAGGTGGAGATCAGTTTATTAGTTTCAGGAACTCTACATATCTGTGGCTGTGACATTAACGTACCCACTAGTTCTGGCCACACTAGGTCAGAAAGTAAGGAACACAGCAGTTGTAATCATGATTTGTATCATGGTAAGTAACATGCTGCTTATTCCAGTTTGGGAATCTGGAAACTGTTAAATATGTTTTGGAGGATACATTTCTGTGGTCCCCTAACTACTTCTGATTCTACTTGACCTTTAAAAATATACTCTGAATGTAGATAACAAAGCTAGCTTACTCATTTGGCATACTCAAGGATGGGTAGAGCTAGTCTTTCCTGATAACATCCCAAAAGTTAGTTGAGGCCTTGAGAGTCCCAGACATCTTCCCGAAAGCTTTGTAACGTTTCTTTTGCAAAGTTTTGACTTTCACTAGTATTATTTTTATTACATGCTTTGAATCATCTGGCTAATATTATCATATCTGTTTCTTTTCCAACAACTTCAAAAAAACATTAGCATATCCCTTTATGTCTTTGTGGTGTGATGGTTACTTCTGCTTACTGTAATATCACCTAACTATAATATCAACTTTATACATCATTGTGTGTGTCTATATATACAAAATGTATATAGGTATATTATTTCCATGAAACAGAAGTGGTTATGTCTCCACCAAACATATAAAAATCCTCTTTTTAAAGCTGTGTAGTCCAAGACTTCTACACCATCTTTTCATACTGAAGCCCATAAATTTTCCTTGCAGGTCAAGGAAGTGCTAAAATTATGGGAGTTTATTGAATATATTTGCTATTTTCCATTGCATCTAGTCAGAAACTTTGCAAAATGGAGATACTTTTTTTTATATTTTGAGTGCCAGGTTCTCTCTATAGTTATCTGGCTCCAGGCATCAGTTCAGTGGTAGACATTAAATTTTTTATTAAAAAAAAATTGAGGAAAAAAAAATGGGCACTTTGAGAATGCAGACTTAGTAATGCAAATTTTTAAAACATTTTTAGATGCTATTTACCATTTTTCTATCACCTCTGCACTCCCACCACTTTTGATTTGTGTTTGTGCACAACCAACTTATTCTCCACCTGGCTCATAGACTCCTTCCAGTCAAATTTCAGGCCAGGATTTGGAATAGATACACCATTGGCTGCAGTGATAGATGATCTACTCTTGCCCATTTAAAGATTCCTCTATCTTTCTACAACATTCAATATATTCACCACACTGAGTAGTTATTTTACCTTGAGGAAGTTAATGGTTAAGCACTGAACTGGAAAATATCCACTGTGCAAAATGCAATCAGAGAACTGATGGCCTGCTCTGTCTTACTCGCTGGAGATATGAAGACCCTCCGGGTTCTACATCAATCACTCTTTCTTTTCACTACCCATGTAAAGGCACTGGGGAAAATTATGAGACATCATCTATAATACCAACAACATGGATCACACTCTGTTCCAGTGAATGCCAAGTTTCTTATTCTGTAAAAGTTACCCTCTGTCAGGTATGTCCCAAGTTAGAATGAAACTTACTCAGATCCATGGGTAATGCCACTTGAGATGCATAGGATGCATTGCTTTTTCTACTCTCTTTAGCTAAAATTCCTCCCCTGTCACCTACCAGACTTTCTTTAGGAAATTAGGGCTGTTGATACTTAATGAGTTTTCTTTAACTGTCTCTTTTAGCTTCACCCTGAGCTGTGTCTAGGACTTCCCAAAGCTTGGCTTACTTGGCTTTTAGGCTTCTGTCATTGTCCTCTCCTGTTCTTTACCCACATACCAAAAAGAACGAGTACCTCACCAACTCAGAAGGGCTGTGAACAGCAGTTGACTGAAATTAACCCAAAATTTAAAGTAACAGAATCACCGCGTCATAGAAACATTGAGGTTGGAAGTGACCTCTGGAGAGCACCTAATCCAACCCTGCTGTCCAAAACAAGGTCAACAAATGCAGTTTGCTCAGGGCTGTGTTCCAGTGGCTGTTGAGTATCTCCAAGGATGGAGACTCCACACTCTCCCTGAGCAGCCTGTTCCATTGTTTGACCACCCCCACAGTAAAAGTGTTTTCTATTTCAATCAAAAGTGTCTATTTCATATGCCCAAAGGAAAGAAGGCATTGACTGCCCTGCCCATTTCCACACTCTTTGTCACTATATCCCTGGCCTCATTAGGTAGCAGGCCCACATTTTCCCTGGTTATCCTTTGCTTGCCAATGTATGTGTAGAAGTCCTTCTTGTTGCTCTTTACATCACTTGCCAAATTCAACTCCAGGTCAGCTTTGGCTTTCCTAACCTCATCCCTGCATGCCTAGTATTCCCTCTGCCCACCTAACCATGATTCCTCCTCCTGTACACTTCTTTTTTATGTCTGACTTGAGTCAGGAATCCCTTGTTTATCCATGGAGGCCTCCTACTGCCTTTGCCTGAGTTCCTGCTCATCAGTATGGAGCAGTCTTGAGGATGGAGATGAAGATCCTTGAGAATCAACCAGCTCTCCTTGTCCAGGGACATATCGCATGGCATTCTTCCAAGCAGATTTCTGTAAAAGACCAAAGCCTGCTCTGGTGAAGTCTAGGTTTGGATCTTGCTTTTTGCTTTGTCCCTGAACTCTGTTTCAGCTCCTGAACGCTGGCCATCATAGTCACTACAGCCAAGGTTGCTCCCAGCCTTTACATCCCAAACTGGCCCTTCCTTGTCTGTAAGTATGGTACAAGTAGAGCACTTCCCACCAATTGCTTTCAATCAGTTGTTATCAATGCACACCAGAAGATAGCACCGTGGTTCAAGTCCGCCATGAGTACCAGGGCCAGTGAATGTGAGGCCTTTTCCAGTTGTCTGAAGAATCACAGAATGGTATGGGTTGGAAGGGACCTCTGGGGATCATCTAGACCAAGCCCCCTGCTAAAGCAGTTTTGCCTAGAGCAGGCTGCACAGGATCGCATGCGGGCAGGTTTTGAAAGTCTCCAGAGGCTGAGACTCCACAACCTCTCTGGGCAGCCTGTTCCAATGTTCTGTCACCCTCACAGTAAGGAAGTTTTTTTTTTTTTTCATGTTCAGACAGAGCTTCCTGTGCTACAAGTTTGTGCCCGTTTCCCTTTGCCCTGTCACTGGGCACCACTGAAAATAGTCTGACTTCATCCTCTTGATACCTGCCCTTTAGATATTTATAAGTGTTGATCAGATCCCCTCTCAATCTCCTCTTCTCCAGACCAAACAGACCCAGGTCTCTCAGTCAAGAAGACCTCATCCACTTCTTCCTGACCAGGCAGTCTGTAGCAGACACTCACAACATAACCCATGTTGGTTTGCCCCTAATCATGACCCACAGATTCTCAGTTCTCTCATTAGCTATTCCACAGCAGAGTTCCATGCATCTGTGCTATTCTCTTATACAGAGCATAATTCACCCTTCTCTCATCCCTTCCGAAGAGCTTATATCCATCGCAATGCTCCAGTTATGTGAACAATCCCACCACCTCTCTGTGATCCCAGTGAGATCATACCCCTGCAATTGCATGCACAGCTGTAACTCACCCTATTTGTTCCCCATGCTGCAGGCATTAGTGTACAGCCCCTCGAGGGAGACACCCAGCCATGCCTATTTCTCAGAAGGTGAAGGAGAGCTTCCACCATAGTGCTACAGGGGACATTACAAGGATGGGAAGAGAGGAATATTAAGAACATGTCATATCACAGCTCTTTTTTGCTGCCAGGGGACTCCACTTGCAACGCTAACTAAATAATGTTGTGACCTGGGACTTTTCCTGTATGCTTCATAAATTCTGCACATGAACTGATAAAAATGTTCTTTTACCTCTGAGTGGCAGAAAGCCTAAATTGCTGCCCATGGGTAACAAACACGGTTACAGTGGTCTTCATGATCTTTAGGCTGGTTCATCGCAGATCAGGTTTCTCAGGGATAAAGCATTGACTTTAAAAAGAGCTCACCACTAGTTAAAAATGCAGAAGCCATTTTGAGGAGACAACTGGAGGCATCTGTTTTCCTGTTGAGTCCTGGCTGATTCCCTTTACAATACCAGATTAATTCTAAAACACTTGTCCTCATATTACACTCTGGATACAGATCACTGACACGAGCCACAACATATTTCATTAAAGGAGCAAGATTTCCCTCAGTATTTCCAAGCTGTACTACAGTGATTCAGTTGTCAAAAGCAAGAGTTAAACTTTTGAAAACTTTACATCCTAAAGCCACAGTATTCCTTGCTTGCTGACCCAAAAGTGAAGCTATCCCTTTAGTCAAACAGTCCAAAAGTTATACCCACTCATACTACTTTGAAGACATTTTTCTTCTGTTAGCTCTAATCTTGCATACACTTATCAAAAGGCAACAGTGATGGAGATAAGGAGATGTTTCAACAACATCATAGACAGGTACAGGAACTACAGTGCACAAGAAGGATCCTTATGTCCAAGTAACTCTGTTTTGAGAGGCATTTAGGTTGGCAGCACCTCTTCTAGGTCTAGAGTGAGAGGCAGTGAGAGGAAGCTATCAAGAAAACCCAATGCAGTAAATGCATAGGGCAAACAAATATCACTCAACTCACATCATATATTCTCAACTGTACAAGTTTATATTATTCTGCAAAAATAGAAATGATCTTATGTTTAGGACAGGCTTATGGAATTCATTCAGTTTTAATTCCAAAATCTACTGACAATTTCTTATTCAACATAGCTATATTAATGCTTCAGCAGGATGTTATTTCTAGATGAATTTATATTTTTCATTAGTTTTGATACCTCTACATATATCATGTATCATTGCTTTAGATTCCTTGCAGTTCCAAAGTTTGGGAATGCTGCATTTTAAAATTTATTTGAGAAAGGATAAAATTTGTGTGTGGAGGTCAGTTTAAGAGACAGATAATACAACTCTTCCTTCTTTTCTCCCTCCTCAGCAAGACATGGAGCTTGAGCAGTACTTAGCAAGACCATATTGCCATAACAAATATACCTATTTTTTAAGTATATAAACAGGATATCATTGGATGAGATCTACTACTAAATCATTGTTACAATGTCTGAGCAATTACTTTTCCAAAATGACACAGAAATGGAAACAAAATTCTGTAATCACTGGAAACGAACTCATTCCTCAGTGATTGCTTTACTTTTAATTTTAAAAATGTGATAAATGATCCAGCACTCCTCATTTCACTTGAAGATGGTTTCAGATTATCGGAAAACAGTGTGTTGATGGGTTTTTTTAAGACTAGAGGTTCTTAGCAGTATGCAAACACACTGGGTAAATCTCACCTTCTGCAAACTGAGCCTGCCAAACCTTACATGTCAAGTTTAAGCCAGTTCATCAAGGTTCTGCATTTATTCAATGAGTGAGGTAGGAACAAATATCTTCTGCAGGTACCTGCCTTGAGCACTCATCTTATCAGGGGATAAATTACCCTCTGGAAGTTGACTCCCTGTTGACTATAGAGGTTGTAAATTATTAGTTTATAGAGACTTAAATTACTAGAGACTTACTTTATAGAGGCAAAATTTAAGAGATGTGAATTTGATTTGTAAGTTACATCCATGTTAAAGTCTTATTATTTTTTAAGGAGACAACAGTGCAGCATTTGTCCTCTTTTATTACGGTGCAGCTTGAAGTGAAGAAGTCAGCTGCCTGGGATAGTGAGAACAGGTAAAGCGATGTATTGTGGAGAGAAAAAAAAAAAAAAAAAAACAAAACCAAACCAAACAACTCCCCATAGAAGGTATCAATTAGCTGGTAAATCAACAAGAGAGCAGATGCAGGTTTTCATGGGAAAAATATACTAATAACAGTTCTTGGAAAGAATGTGAACATACCTTTGAGTAAGGTTGGCTGGAGAAGCAGAGGGTAGACAGAAATCTAAACACAGGTGTTTTAAAGAGACTAGCAAATAGTTGTATAGTCATCAGATTTCTCTTTTTTCTGAATGTATTTGTTCAAATGGGGAAGAAACACCCAAACCCTTAATAAACCCAACAGAGAACTGTTCCTTAAGCAGTAATCATGTATAAACAAGTAAATAGCTATTTTACCTTCCTTAGAAATGGTTAAATATGTGATAAAAAAAAAATGAATTGTTATGCTAGTGCTGCGGTAGTTTTAGGATTAAAGTAATCTGTTTTATTTCTGGAAACGATGTGGCCCCTCTTCTTACTGTGGCCATGTTAGAAAGAGAAGTGAGCTGTTATGCAAACAGGCTCCAGGGAGCCGCTGCCGTCCCCAGGGGAGGCTTGGCGCATCCTGGTGTCGCGCTCGGCTGGAGAGAGAGAAAGAGAAGACAGGCTTGAAAGGGGAGCATTATGTATTTAATCTCACGCTGGCTTTAAACTAACATCTCTGACAGAAAGGGTCACAACAAAACAGTGATACAGAGAGAAGGGTGAGGAGCATGAAATGAGTGAGGAATTGCCCTTCAATGGGCAATTTGACCTGGCACATGCAGTTGTTTGTGGTGGACAGTATCTGACTTTCTGCCTACTGTACAGCAGGGGTGTGTTTCCAGCAAGGAGAAGAATATAGCTCCTCGTATGAGAAATGTCTCCCCTGTTCCTTGCTCATCTCCCTGGTAGCTCATAGCTGTGCATCACTGTAAATTCTGTAAGTGCTGTTTTTACTACTGTTAGTCTCAGTATTCCATCTCTAGTGGGATAATTGGGTTTTTCTTCATGGCATCATTATCATCAATGACAGATGAATCTCAAGAAGCTGAAATTTCCTTTTTGTTTGGATAGGAATCCTAATATTTAGATGATTCTTTGAATCATACATGAACTAGAAATCTCTGAACCTGAGCTGAAAATGTGACAAGCACAGTGTTTTTTGTGAGTTTTCAGACATTTTTGCTTTAAGTTACACCTAGAAATACAGAGAAAGCAACACTCCTGCAGTATTCTGGCATTTCCAGTGAGGGGGGAAAGAAAGGCTTGAAAGCTTGGTCTAGTTTGAGTAAGAATAAAATCCATTTTACTATATGCAGAATTATAAAATTAACAGGGGTATAGTGTGTTTTTCTAACTGAAAAAAAAAGGTGAAATTTTTCTATAGTAATAGAGGGGGAAAAAAGTATATGGTGTCTAAAAGTAGCTTAATGGGTGAAAGTCATCTTGTCTAATTAGAGACTTTCAAAAGTTAGATATCTAAGTCTAATCTCCCTTTATACTTAACAGAATCACCTTCAGAAGACCGTTTGCTGACCTGTCTTAGATGCTTATCTTAAGTCGAGATGAACATTTCTCTGGAGATCTCTGTTTCTGTTTATTGAAAGGAACTGAGGGTAACAACATGTTCAAAACACTGAAGCTGTGAAATAGAATTTCAAAAAACTTTTAATCAGACTGTGTGGAAGAGAAGTCAGGTGATTCTTACTGTTTGCAAGGATCAAGGGCAGGAGTGCTGGAAAGCAGTGCTCTGCTTCACTTAGGTTTTTGTATTATTTATTTCTTTTATGAGTTTGTTATTGCTAAGATTGAAGGGAATGCAGGTAGCAATTTGTTCCACATCAGCTTCAAAATAACTTGGAAAAAAAAAATATGATTTGTATTCCAATCCAAACTTTCATTCACTTTCTTATTTTATAACATTACTTATGGACCTTCTAGCAACAGTCTGTGAATTCAGTGGTGATACCCAGATGATGAAGTGCAGATAATGCATGGTGATAGATTTGATTTTGGTTTTTTTATACCTTTGACCAGTTCAGAATCACTTTGCTGACTACTTGATCTCCATTACATTTTTTTGTAACGTCTTAAACATTAGTATAGATTTGAGGACCTGCTTTTAAAAATATCGTTTCCCAATAGTCCGTAGAGCTTTCCTCTCTTACCCCTAATGCATACTGTCCTGGAGCTCTGAATGGGCAATATATATATTCCTAAATCAGTGATAGCTTTATTGTGTTATCCAGAACCCAGCAGGGCCACAAAATTGGAGCTATATTGGACTGGAAACCACCAAAACCCAGTTTTTCATCTGCATATACAATGTTGGTTGCAATGTGGTTGGTGAAACTGTAGCTATATTACAGTTACTAAAAGACTGCTTTAGGTAACGTAGAAAACTCAGAGCATTTACTGCTTGCAGCTTTTAGTTTCCATGCTGTAGTAGCTATAGAGCTGGACATATACCACTCAGTTATCCAATCTGTCAGTCAGGATATAAAAAATAACTTCATTTCTATGCCTGTCAATGCCAAGCTGTTATGTACATCAGTGCAAACTGTGTATACTATTCTACTAATTGATTTGTATCATATTAATTCCAGTCTGCAGAGGGTAGCAAGTTCTAGCATGCTCAAAGGATACTTAACCTTACATATTCTAAGGAAATCTCTGAAACAAACTAAGGGTCATAACTGTAGGAGGTAGTCAGTACTGCAGTGGTTGAGTAGAACAGTAAACAGGTTTTATATGCAAAAGTTCAGGATGATCCAGAAAACTCCGGCCTACTCTTCTTCTCAAGTAATGAGGTTATCTATTTTCCTTGTTAAACTCTAGCCTCATGCTGTCATTGCTGGGATTCTCTAGCAAGCCTGAAAGCTGAAGAGCACACTATCACATTGGGCACACAGAGGAAGAAAGCCACGCATGCAGAGCTCCCACCCATTAGCCCTGTCCACAAAACCAGACCACCATACTCATTGAAGGCTATGGAGGGCACATCAGTTGTCAGATGAGGGAGTAAACCCGGTCTGTTCTGGCATCTGTTCAGGACAAAGGAGTTGTCATGCTGTGTCTTTCAAGGGCTTGAAGGGATCTTCAATGACCACATGTAGACAGGACTTCAGTTTCACGTTTTGTTCAAATGCTGGCATTATACTCCTAGGCTAGTCCTGGGGCTTTGGGGGCTGTCACAGCCTTGGCTCAGAGGGGGAAGAGCAGCAGGTCTTTAATCACTGCTGAAGTCTGCAGCACCTGGGAGCTCCTGGAAGCTTGCCCTCTCCCTGCCAAGAAGACCTGGCTCAGCTCGTTTTGTGAGCTGTGACAAGATATCAACCTAGTGCTGTGAATCTCGATAATGGAACATCGTTATCAGAAGCATAAGGAAAGCTTTGTTTGTTTCTTTTTTTTCCATTGGTCTTCACCGAGCAAGCTACACGGATGATGAGACAGAAAAATGTGCAAAGGACACACACCACAGCATACATGGATGTCTGATCATATGAACTTTATTTTGAAGAGCAGAAAGAATGCTTGGACAAGTCATCCTTTGTTGTTTTAAGTATGTGAAAGTGTCCCTGTTTTGACCTGTATTTTTTCAAACAGCAATTGCTCTTCTGCTGCAATTCATGTTATATAGTTTTCTCCTTTTTTTCTTTTAAAGACATGAAGTTTATATAAGTTTATATATTGCATACAACTAGCCATCTTGGGCTATGTAGGTAAACTGAGTGTTCCCATAGGCAAGCAATAGCTTCACTGCCTTATTAGAAGAAAGGGGGTGAAAAATTGCTTAACAAGTAACAAAGGTAGTGTACAGCTCTTTTAAATATAGCTTAAACTGGCTTCCTTAAAATACAGAAAACTAAGCCCTAAGATCAGCTAATTTTGAAATATCTGACTGCTACTAGTGAGTCTGGCGAGAGAAATTACCTGCACTTGTACAGTTTTCTGTTTACAGAAAACAGTATTATTTAAAACAGCAGGCCTGTGGCAGCAGCCTTCAGGAGAAAAAAGGGGGAAACAGGTTAAAAAAGAAGATTGTGCTTTATTCTGCTATTAAGGAAGGGTGACTTTTTAAATGTCTGTTTTTATTAAGGGATCCTCAAAACTTTACTTGGTGAAATTGAAAGCTAAAAAGGTGTAACACCAAATCTACATTCCTGAGTTCACGTTTTGTTTCTTACAGTGACTTGATTTTAGGAAAATGGTTACAGAAAGAATGGTAGGAAATCCTAAAATTAGTTGGTGATTCTCCAAGGAACTGCTGCACCCCTTTCTCAGGGCCTTTTTCAGGACAACATGAGGCCCTTCCATTTGCCATTGTACTGGTTTCTATTCTCCAGCTCCTAGAATATCGATTGTACCTGTGTAGCGTATAGGCATTTTAATTTATTTGTTTTGGCTTAACAGGAAAAACAGGCACTAAGATAACTGCTTCTATCAGCCTGTGAGCATATCCAATATATGCAAATATTTTCTGTTTGAAGAGAGAAGTTCCTCCATTGTACATCCTATAGCATGAGCTGTAAGGGGGACGAGGAGTTAAAATTGCATCGCCTCTAAACTGCTGTTCAAACTGTTGTTTGAATTAACTGCTGTCATTGACCTCTGGTCAGAAACCTAAGCCAGAAGTGATAGTTTAGGAAGAAAAGCTGAACAATCCCTTCTGGCATTTTTGTGTAGGTTAGTAGGAATGGAAGTTCTTGATGGCATGCTTCTGGCTTTACATAGCATTTACCTGCTTCTCTAAAGAACTTTTTTGTTTCAGTTATGTCTGGATCAATTGTGCTAGGACAGTAAAAATGCATTAAATGAGCACCCAATAGACATAACACAGCAGGAGCAGTACATTTTTATACTTTCTAATAAAATACTGCAAGTGTCTAGGGGAAGAGGTTTTATTTTCTGTTAAATGCAGGACTTGGAACTAGCAATTCTGGGGTCTTCTTCCATCTTTGTCACTGACTTAAATGAAAATGCTGGTGTTGGTTGTGCGTGTGATTACAGTGGCAACCTACATTTATAAAACTCTGTACAGACATGACTCTTTATAATTCAAAATACTACCAACCCAAATCAGTACTGAAGTTCTCCAGAACACTAAGTATTGCCTGCATCAGTGGCATCTGCAGCTGGGATTAGAAAGGCTTTGGTAGAAGACATATCACAGCCATGTTCCAGCTACCCAGAAAAAAAAGCCCTTTGCAACCTGCAGTGAACAACTGCGTTTCTCTCTGTCCTTTTCTTCTCCTCCCTGTGGAAACTGGTGCTGGACTTGACAGTTCTTCAGATTTTTGGATGAAGTCTGTTCAGATGCTTCATGAGCAAACATATTGTTTTACTATGCAGGATGAGTTATCTCACTTTACAGGCAAGATATCTAATAGAATTACTTGCCCAAGGATCAGCAGTGAGTTCGTGGCAACACCCTATCTCCTGAATGCCTGAGATTATCCTTCACCAATGCCAGTTCTAATTTTAATAGAGAGCTATCATATTTTAAGATACATAGATGATTCATGCTAATATGAAAAGGAATTAACTTCAACAGAGAAAAATACTTTCCTTCCAAATGGTTGAAAGAGCATTTATGATAAGTAAACTGTCTATCTGGAAACACTGTTTTCCTGTCATTATCAAATTTATATAAATTAAAATCATCCTGTGCTGTGACGGTGCTTTTTGTATCTTATCTCTATTATAACAGGTCAATAAAAAATAAATTCTAGTAATCATTTCCAATAGCAAACTAAAATTCTGTTGAAATTTATCCAATAAGATAGAGGCCAAATCCTTGCAAAGGCTGAGCACCTGGGACTCCTATGAGTTCCACTGCTTAGCTCCATCTTACTTTGGAGGCTTGAATTCTACATAGTAAATGATCTAATCACCTATCAGGGTTTAGAATTATCACAAGTTAATAACAGCACCGAAGCCATAGCTGCAAAATATTACACAATAAAACAAAACAAATGGAAATAATCTCTCAAGAGTGCCGATAATTTAGATTTACAGTCTAATCCATAGGTATTGCAACTCCTAACAGATTGCCAAAATACTGTTTGGAGACTTCTATTTCAAATCTAGTACATTGTATTATCATTTTGAAGGCTAGGAAATTGAGGAATAAATTAAAGAGCTAAAATGGGGAAAACAAACATTTACAGATTGGATTTAAATGTACGGAAGTGTGAAGCAAAACTCCCTCTTTTGAAAGGCTTTCATTAATGTTTAATTAGCTGAGTTGCAAACAGGAGCTCACTCCCCAACGTCCCTTTACCCAAGAGTAGCAGCCAGGCTTTGGGTGCTCATGGGTGGCATTTTTCATCAGCTGGTCTCAAGGCACTTCACAAAGTTACCATTATAACTGCCACCCCTGAACACAGGGAATGGACAGGCATCTGCCTTTTGGTTACCAAGCAAATCAAGGCAGGGATCTGCATGGTGTTCCCCTGTGCCTGTGTTCCCAAATTTCTAGCCCATGTTCCCAAATTTCTAGAGGTGAGAGGAGGCTTGGCATTTATCAGCTCATTTTGCTCACTGGCTGCTTGGTGCCGCTCTCATGGGCAGGCCCACCAACTGAATGCTCTCTCAGGTGCCTGTGATTTTTCCCCATCGCAGCTACCACAGAGGCAGAAAATGGTCTACTGTCAGGGTGAACTAGTCTAGACAGTCTGGTTTTGTTCACCAATGAGTTTTACGTGAGTTGGTCTGCAGAGAAGAAGCAGAGGCTCATCTTTCTCCAGACATCTGCCTGATGCTCTGGGCAAACATTTCCAGGGTCCAGTACATCTCCACATAGCGAGCAAAGCCCAGGCTGGCCAACCTTGCATACATGAATTTTAGTCTGTGCAGCTAAGCTTGAGTTCAGCTTGAAAGGTGACATAGAAGTGATTGATCACTGCGAGTTCCCTAGCGACACAGTCCTCTCACACGCCACCCTTATTTGCAATACATTGCAATCAGTTTTGTCCTACTGTGCTATCGTTCTTTAGAGACTATATATCCGTCATAATCCTCCTCCTGCAAATCCCCGTTCTTGGTTATTTATCTTCTCCTGCTCTTCAGAAGCTCCGTTCCACTCTCTGAACGGAGTTATTTCTGAGGAAGCCTGGCTGAGGCATCCTCTTCTTCAAAAAGTGGGCATAACTTTGGCATCGTGGTATGAATGTAAACAGGCCTATTGTAATATTTATTTACCTCATATTTTAATTCTGTTTTTCTAAATTCACCAAGGTACAGCCTACAGTACAGAGTGATTAAAGAAAATGATATTGACCAAGTACAAGTATTTATTAATATCTTAGGCAATAAAACATAACTGCATGCTGCATTCTACATTAACACAGCTGTGATAACAGCTTATTCACCAGTGCCATCTACATAAGAGATAGTCACAAAGAGCACGGCCTAAGTGTGAGTTAGCAGAATCTCAGGCAGCTGAAGAAATGTGATGTCAAAAAAAAAGAGTATTTAATTTTTATAAAACTTATAAGTTAAAAAAAAAACCACCAATGTTATTGTTAAAAACCACAATATTCTTCAATGAATTAATTGGCATTAAAAAAAAAATCTGTTATTATATATGTGAGTATACATCTCACTCCTATTTTCCTATGTATGTAGTAGTTAGCGTTGCTACACCTGGTTAATTAGTTGTGTCTAAATAACAAATATACACAAAATTTTTATATCATGCTTAATGGAGTCTTGACTTATCAGAAATTTGGAAAAATGTGCTAGCCCAGAAACCAATACAATAGACAGTCAGGTCTTTAAGGCCAACAGGAAAGAAGATGAAAATATAATAAACTTTAATAAATGTTAATTATACAATCTTGAGATGCTTTCTTGACTATTTTACTAAGTAGAGTTTATTAGCAAATATTTTTCCTATGAGGGAATAAAATTAATAATAAAACTTACACTGATGAGTTAATAATTCTTTTCATAATTCTAGTGTCCAAACTTAGTGATGCTTTGGAGATGGCAAAATCTTACTGTAGATAATCAAGCACAATGCTCAGAGTGCTATAACAATATTATCTTGTTTTCAGTATAGAAAGTTACTGTAATATCTCAGGTGATCAGGATTTTCAGTGAGAGATGATTTTCCCTGATTCACTGAAGCATACTAATTTCAACAAATACTTCACAAACAGTAATTCAAAAGGCATCAAGAAGTAAGCTTCATATTACTTCAGAAATATTATCTAAACCTATCTGAATGTAATAATACATAAAATCTATTGCTTAAAGATACAGTTCATAAACAACTTTAACCTTTTTTGTGGTGCTTGAGTCAAAGTCAGAGATTTCACACTGAGCAGGACAGAGTAGCTCCGTGTTTCATCAAAAGAAGACCAGAATACGTTAACAAACATTAACCTTCCTGCATCTTTCCAGCTAGAGGCACTGTGTTAATGGGAATACAAAAAACTGCTGGCCATTAAAATCATTGAACTTGTGCTGCTTTTCGTTTACGAAGGCTCTGGTTCAGCAGCCTCAGACTGGCCTGGTTTTTTCTTGTGGATTACAGTGCATGCTGTGCTATATATGAAATACTGTTACAGGCTTAACCAGGAGACAAAACAAAATATAACCATGGAAATCGATTTGGTCACAGAGTTGAACTTGCCCCACGTCTGCCGTGCTTGGCTGCATAGCTAATGTGTTCCCAGGCCTCTGTCAGGGGCAGCAAAGCCACTGCTCTAACGCTCCATCAGGTCAGGGCAGCAGCACCCACGCTTGACTTGAGCTCCGTGCTTCAGCACCGAGGACAACCAAGTTAGGCAAGGCCTTCAGCACTTTACTGACTAGATGTGATTTTTAAGAAAATTCTTAGATCATAACGTGTTTTGTGAATTCGAGATTCCATTTTGTATTCATCTGTGCCCAAATAAATCAGAACATTTCTCCCTGACCAGAAGTGTATAAATATTTACTTTAATAAATGCAGCTATTCAAAAAATGGCTTAGAAAGCCAAGTTCTTTTATGAACATCACTATATGTTATATTCTAGTAAATTGATTTCTGTTCATGACAACATTTGAACTCACAATGACTGAAAAATAAAACCCAAGTAATCTGAAAACTAAAATTCTGTTAATAAGCTCTTTCCAAAGAAAGGCTACAGTATTCATCAACCGGTGTATTTTTGTCAGAGTAAGTAATTTTGGACACCTTTAAATCCCCTAGATTAGAATACCCATATTGTAGCAGACCTTAATGAACAATCATTGACAAATTCAGGACTTTTTCTGAACTGAACTCTGAAGATTACATGCTGTGGACAATACAAAGCAATAACAGCTCCAGCAAAGGTAAGAGAGGGAAAGAAAAAACATTAGAAGACAGTGTAAATGTGATGGAGCTTTCAGAATTAGATCTTGCTTTTCTTTTGGTTACAATAACTGCCAGGAACAGTCTGGAAAAAAACTTCTCTTCATTGTCATATGGCACATTGCATTAATATCAAAGCACACAGTTTTAGATCCAACAGGAAAGGTTAAAAAAATGTCTGATTAAAGAGAATCATCAAAGGAAGGAAGATATAAAGGTCAGATATTTCCAGTTACTGACTGATTGGCTGGGTCAATGACAGTGATCATTAACTGCCAAGAAGTGCCCTTCCTGTTGGCCTCTGTTACATAAAAATGAAATACAAGCAACACAGATCAGAAGCTAATAGATGGTCACATGTGGAAGCTGGTCTCCAAAATGCCATGGTATTTACCATGCTAAATGTGATACTAATATTCTCACCCTTGCTTTCTCTCTGGTTTACCCATTTTTTTCCCCACACAGCCACAAATGTGTATTTGCTGCACAAAAATCTAAGAACATGCCACCGAAATGGCTGGTGGCTGTTGCTGTGCCAGATGAGAAAAAAAAGAAAAAAATCTTGAGATTAATCAAGTGATTAATCTTGTGTTAATAGGTAACTGAGGAGATGCAAAGATTTTAAAAGCAAGGACAAAAAAGTATAATTGGATATGGTAACTTTTGTACTGAACAGAAGAACGGCTGGGAAGCAGAAAAACAAGTAATTATAAAAACAAAAAAGGATTATGGAGATATTTTTTTTCCTGCTGGGTACAAGCACCTGGATGGCAGAGAGCCTAGAATTGGATTACCTTTGAATTTTCTAAATTGTTTTCATGAGAGGAACTGTTTTGACCCATATGAATCAGAGAGAAAGCTTCTAGAGACAAGGAAAAGTACTTTATAAGAAACCTTCTCTCTTATATAGATGCTCAGGGACACACTGGCTGCTCAGTACTGCTTAATTTTTTTAGTCTCTTCTTGACAAAGTCAGTGAGTTGCAGAGCCAAAATTCATGACCTTCAGCAAGGAATAAAACTGCAAATCTTGAAAAGAATGCATTCCTTCCTCTTGTTTTAAGGTATCCTTTCAAAGCCAGCTTAGAAACAACTAAACACCAACTTTCAAAATAAAAAATGGCATGAGATATCCTCCTCCCTGCTGATGCTTTCACACAGGAAAAGACAATTTTCCTAATGCCATTTGTATTTTTTCAATTCAATGCGATATTTGCCTGTTGAAATTTATTTTCTGTGTGGGTGAAATATTTGGTTATAAACACCAGTTAAACTGATACATAGTAACAATATACCACAGCAGCTTTTTCTTCTTGTGGGAGGCAGAGGATTGTTTTCCTGTGCCAGTATAAGCAGGGGTGCTGAGCACTTTCTCTGGAGAATGTTGATGCTGCCTGTTCGTACCCCACAAGCGTGCCTCCCATACACTACCAGGGGCAACTGGTCAAGGTTGGAACGAGACAAGCATTCATCTTTTTCATTTATACAAAGTTCATTAGCATCCATTAAGCTATACTGTTCCAGCTTCTATATATCAACATTAACAAAATATTAATGCTGGCTTTTTGCTGTAAAACAAGACTAAATCTCATTTGCTTTACAAACATGTAATGAAATGCAGCCCAATGCCCCCCCTCCAGACCCCAGGGACTGATGGCAGGATCTTAGTAATAGCCCAGGCAAGCTGTGTGACTCTAACCTCTTCACTAAAATGTATCTGGGGATACACAGGCATTTAGAAGCGGCTGTCCCTCCTGCAAGAGGCTCTTGCTGGAGCAAAACAAAGGAAATGTCGAAGCTTTTAGTCTGGCAGTTCCTACCCAGGGAAGCAGAGCTTGCAGGGCACAGCTGCTGTACAAGCCCCCTCCAGCAGTGCTGAAAGATGTGCCTGTTCTTACCCCTCTCTCAGTCAAACCCACACACGCTTAGATGCCTTTGCCAGTGCAGCCACATCTGCAGCAGCAGCCCCAAACCAGGAACTCAGAGACTCTTTAACCCCATCCTCCACAGACCGAGCATGGTGGTGCTTCAGCAGATACAGCTCCACAAGACTGTTGCAGTAGAAGGGGTCTCGACCAGCCATGGAGGTTTCAACCTCCTCTCAGAAGGAGCAATTGGCCATTAAGGTCTTAAGTTGCCTACCTGACACTGCTGTGAACTGTCCCTCAGACTGGAGTGAATTTGTCTGTAAAGCCACAGTGGGACCATGTAGCAATGTTTGGAAGAAAAAGACTGCTGAATAGCCTGTGTTGCCTTAGCCGGGTTGCAAATGAAGCCTGAAACCACGCAGGGATAACTTGCTTTCACATTACACAGCTATAACCCTGAAGCCCTGAGATAAACAGAATGTTATTTAAGTGGAGGAGTAATATATAACATGCATTGATTTCGGAGGGAAGTTATTTATTCAGCATTTCAGCATACTAGGCATGTTTTTTTCAGCAGGGGGAGGCTTGTGCTGTGCTTCCAAAATGCTCCCCAGACTTTACGTGAAGGATCGTCACAAGAATAATTAGCTCCTGTGCCTGTTCATCTGGAAAGGCAAGGGGCCCATACAGACACTACAGGTGTGGAGGGCAACTGCTGTGTTAGAGAAAGCATAAGCAGACTGACTGATGAGAAAGACATGACTAACCTTTGTGCTGATAAATGCAAAGTTTCTTCCAATTATAAGAGTTTTGTGGGTTGTTTGTTTGGGGTTTTTTTCCAGCTAAAGCATATCCTGGAAAGGTTTAAATACTTAAGTGAAATTGCTTCTCCATACTTGTTCTCCGTGAACAGCAATTAAATTTCCTGGCAGGAATACAAGTGATAAATATGAATTGTGTCTTGCATGATATTTATAGAAAAATAATTTTAAAGTTTGTATTCACAGAAGAAGAGCCCCTTTTAATAGTCACTCATATCCCCTCAGACAGAAGAAACCACACCTTGTGACCCATGTCACTTGATTTTTTAAACTGTTTGTGATGCATAGGCAGCAAATGAACAGCAGATAAATTACTACTGAGATTCTACTAATGGCTATGTTAAATATTATTATCTGTGTTCATAAACAGAAGGAAAAAATTAATGAAGTACTTTTGTTATGAAATATTTTAGAGCAATTATTTGGTTTTGATGAAAAGCACATTCTAATGCCTTTGAAGATACATGCACATATGCACCAGTTAACAACGTATACCCCCTATGGTACGATTCATATCTTCCAACATGAGTGTTCTGCATGCAAATAACTCAATTTCAGCCTGAAATTAACAGTAGTATACATGACAGGCAGTGTATCAATAGCAAAAAAATATTGCAAAAGATTTACTGCAGGGGGAAAAAAGGACTGTAACATGAACCAATAATTTCTTCACTTAATCCAGGAATAAAGATAAAAGGAGAAGAGAAAAATACAGTTAACAATCTTCCCTAGGGTGTTTGAGTGAAGAAAGTGCTGAACTGTGAATCAGAATTGAATAGACAGAAACATTAGCTCCTTTCAGAAGGATGTTTGCTTTATAGAGATCAGATATTGTAATAGCACAGAACTGGCTCCTTGCCTATGCTTTGCAGCATGGAAATGAATATTTTCCTTTTTTGTCATCTCTGCAGTAAAAAAAAAAAAAAAAAAAATCACAGAAATATGCACAAGAATACTGTAAAGTGACCATCAATTCTGCTGTCAAACACTAGAAATATCTGATGCTCTGTTTGCAGAGCTACAGGGAAGAGCCCTCCATTCCAGACTGTCAGTGGAAGCACCAGCAATCAATACCTCTGGAAACAGGGCTCAGAGAGACTCATTATCAAAGGTGGCTCATAGTCGGTCCAGGTAGGTGCCAGACAACACTTTTAAAAAATCTCTTCCATCTACATGCCATTGACTTGAAGGGGAGCAAGAATACGTTTACACCCGGCTTGTCAGGGAGAGCCACCCCTAGTCACTAGAGTGAGCTCTTGTTTGTCGTGCTGAAGCCCAGGATGTTTCAGCCCACACTAAGCTTTGCTCTGCCACATCCAGACCCTTGCAAGACTGAGCTAGGTTGTTTTGGGCAAGCTTTGATAACTGAGATTTTATTGCAAACTGGAACTGAACAACCTGAGGATATGTTTAACTAGGCATGTTTAAGCACTCAGGATCACTGAGCAGCTATGTTTCAGGTGGGTCTCCTACGCTGAAAGACAAACAAACAGCTGGCAACTCTCAGTAGGGAACCAAAAAATGCCCTGTTTACCTACTCTGTGAAGACTGAAGTAGCCACTACATTCTCCACCACTGCTAAGTATTGGATGTTAAGGTAGAAGCAGGGACATCACAGAGGAAGGAACCAAAATGTGGTATTTCCAATTTAACCATGTATCCAATTCACTGATACGATCTTTCATGCCTGTAGTGTAATTGCCAGCAGCATTTTTGATTTCATCAACATCACAAACCAGTATTTCGCTTACATTTAAGTGACACATCTAGGACTTCTGAGAGACATATGAACTTATTTTCCATAAGCTACTTCTAGTATATTTCCTCTCTACTGTCCTGCCAACATTATCACAGAATCATTCAGAATGGAAGGGACTTCCAGAGTTCTCTTATCCAACCTCCTCCTCAAAGCAGGGTCAACACCAAACACCTTGCCAGGTGGCCTTCTTTAAACAGCTATCAGCCCTTCACCTTTTTTGAGAGAAACAGCATGTCATAATGATTTTTTTGGCTTTCAGTTGTAGATTCACCAGCTTGAAGACTACCATTATGTTCTTATCCAACAAGAGCTCAGTGGCCTATGCCTGAGGTCACCCTGTTCTTCCATGAAGACAGGCCAGCGGTCTAATGTGAGATGATAACCATGATCACTTACAGTACTCTTAGCTAGACTGGAACTGTTAACTGAAGCAAAAGGTTCCATAATCTCTATATCCAATCATTTAAAATTAATATAAGCCTTCCCATATATACAAACGCAGCATAACTCAGATTAACAGTGAGCTGTTTTTTCTCCCCAACTATCCCTTTTCAGTGAAGTGTCTTTTACAGAGTTGGTTACAGAACAATCTTACCCATTTATCTTTTGAGAGACTACCACAGTACACAGGTATTTCAGGGACAGGAAAGGTTTCAATGTTTATTCAGTATGAACATGCAGGAAAAGAGAAAATAACAGGCATGAGACATTTAGGGCAGTCACTGTGAATTTACTGTAGGCCTGAGAAGACTGTCAATACTAAGGGCTTGTGGCAAAATGCTTTGAAAGTACAGGAACAAAATCAATTGCAGCTAGAATTTTTCTCTGTCAGTACACATGACAAAATTATTTACAAGTGGCTTATTTAAATCTAGTCAGAAGTCAGCTATTTCAGGGCCCTATTGAGCAGAAAAGATCTCCTGTGAGTTAAGGAAGGTCACAGATCCACTTCCATCACCTAGATGATCTCTCTGACGGAATGTTTGTAACACTTGCTCTACCTTGCCTTTGTTTCAGTGTGGATGGCTTGTGACAGTGGCTTTTACTGCCACTTTTTGCTGGCATTGTCTAGAACTTGCTCTATCATGACTCTTTTGCTGACTGCATGTCCCAATAGGAAGGACACTGTCACCAGCAGGCAACACACAGGCCAGACCTTTCCCTCCAGTTCTCAAGTATACAAAGAGGATGGCTAATAACTAGAGGAATAAAAAGACTGGTATATTCACTCACAGTCTAGGACAAAATAAAAACAGGAGAAAACCAGCTCAGAAGCCAGGTGACCAGTCATATAGCAATTGCCAAAAACCAACACCATTATTACACACATAATCTTACCTCTGGTTGCAGTTGTGATTGCTGGCAGCTCTGCCTACAATGGACAATCAGATAACCCCTCCAAGAGCTGAAAACCCTGCATAGTACACTCACTACAAGCAATGTCAGCCTTTAGACTACTAACTTTAGAGGCAGGATACCTGATGTTAATGCTAAAGGCAGAGCACCTGGTGGTGATTTCCTAATTGGTTTTCACCCAAGGTTGGCCAGGCCTTGAGTGAAAACCAAGAGGAAGGTCCTTTTTGCCTGGTTGCAGGCATCAGCCATACAACAACCCTGATTCAGGGCGGGGGTTTAGACCCCAGCACTTCACCTGGCACAACCTTCCACATAACAATGATGAGCGCAGTGTAGCGGGGGGGGGGAAGGAAAAAAAAAAGAGAGAGAACAATATATCTTATCTAGCAGCAAAAAAAGAAGTCACTAAGACCACTCTTTTGGAAAACCTTATCTAACCTAAAGCTAAAAACTGCTTTAAACACCACCACACTGCAGTCATAGATTTCCTGCTCAGTACCTCTCCATAATCTCAATGCAAATTACTGCAAAAGCTGGTGAGCTAATAGCTGATCTGGATAAATGCCAGCCTGATTTTGACCGTCCCCTCTAGAAGTCTAGGGCATCTCTGCATTAGCAAGTAGCACAGTGTAATTGGAGTGGATCTATAGAGCAAAATAGCCTGTGCAGAAGAGCTGAGGGCCACCACATACACATTTTAAGGATTTCACTTCAGACTATCTCTCATTTGGGCCCTACATAGAATGCCTCATGGTTGGCGTATAGCAGGTGTCTTGCTAGACCTATCTCCTGGTTTCATTAGAGGGGCATTCAGTTTGTGTGCTCCAAGAGCACTTCACACTGAGAATTCAAGTACAGTAAATGAGGCAAGATCATTTCTTCCCAAGTGCACTCCTGGTCTGAATTAGACTGCTAAAGCAAATACATCTTTGGCTTTCTTAGGAGTGGTCTCAGTCCAGGGAAACGCTTTGTGTAGGGGGGGATCCTGACTGTAGAGTTAATAAAAGTAAATAAAAGCATAGAGTTAATAAATGCATTCACTGTGAGGGTGTCCTGGTTCGGGGTAGAACAGAACTAATCCTGTTCAGTGATTTTATTTTTCAGCTCAAGCTCTTCTAACTAACTGCACTCTCTGAAGCTAACAGCGAATTTTCCCAGACAGCGTCTGCCTCTAGCAGTGACAACGCTCCATGGCCAGAGTTACCACCAAGGGTTGCTGTGCAGACCAAGGTCACTGCTACATCCTGTGTACCACACGGAGGGGGCAGAAAGGAAAGGCTGCACCTGCAGGGAGGAGCGGACAGGACAGGTGACCTTAAATTGACCAGTGGGGTATTCCATCCCATATCCTCCTGTTCAGTATAAAGCTGAGGGATCACGAGGGTCAAGCCCTTTCCTCTCTTCTGCTTCTTCTTCAATGGCTGGCATCCATGGAGTGCTCTGTCCATTCTGCCTTTGATCTGTGAGTTCCTGAACTGAGTTCCAGAACCCAGCTCCTGTACCAGTTGCCATCTGTGGCTGAGTCTGGCCTGGGACTTTTCCCCGGGGGCTGCCCCCAGCATTGGGGGTGACAGTGACATATTGCCGTCAGGAGGGAGCTGGGTTCAATACAAGTTTTGTATATATTTGTATATATTCAATTTTTAAATTATTATTTTCACTAAAGCTGTTTTCTTTTCTAATGGATGGATGTCTCCCTTATTTGCTTTCTCTTCCCCTTTGTGGGGGGAAGACTTAACAGAGAGTGTTGGTTACAGGTATGAGGGCTTCCCTGACCCTAAACCGTGACAGAGGGGTAACAGGATACTGGAACAGGTTGCCTAGAAAAGTTAGAGGTGCTCCTTCCCTAGAAATGTTCAAGGCCAATTTGGATGGGGCGTTGAGCAACCTGATGTAGTGGCAGGTGTCCTGCCTCTGGCAGGATGTTGGAACTAGATGATCTTTAAGGTCCCTTCCAACCCAAACCATACTATGATTCTATGATCCTTTGCTGCTCACAGTGTCCATACAGGGTTAAACACAGGACTGTTAAGTTTAATGAATTACTATGACTGCTGGTGAGATTTTTTTCTCCTTCTTTATTGGAAAAGGCAGAACTGCAGTCTGCTTTTCTGTGACACAGTTAAAGAGATTTGAATCAGGAAATACCTGCCTTTCAATAATTTAGAAGTTTAAAAATGAGCAGTACAAATCACTGATTTTCAAATCCTTTGACATTATGAGCCTTTTCTGTCACAATTTGATGCCAACTGCCTCCTGAAGCATATTGAACTCAGGCTGTCACTGCCAGGGATTGTCATCTTCTGAGCACATCCATGGAGAGCCGCCTGTTCTTACCATGCTTCATGAGTCAGGACTGGTGCTCTGGGGACGGCACTGCGCAGCTGTATAGGGAAGCTGTTTATTACTGCCAAATCACAGAATCTACAAACACTCTTTTCCAAAAAGCTGACTCCTCTTCTTAAACTCCTGTAAGCTCACTTCACAGTCAGCTTGACTGGCATTCTGAGAAGACCATGTCAGGAACAGAATCAGAAAAACACCCCAGTGTACGGGCATGACCCTCACTGCTCAACTGTTGTGAAGAAGATGATGAAGATATACTGCTTTCTTTGGGCTTTTTTTTGGTTTGGTTGAGTTTTTGTTGGTTTTGGGGTTTTTTTTGCTTGTCTCCATTCTGAAGGCAATGAAGCACATTTCACAGTATAGAGATAAATAACTTTCACAGAAATGAACCCTCAGCCATTTATATAAGGAGCATATGCCTAATCAAGCTTTGTGGGCAGGTTTCTCACAAGCAGCAAGGGAGCTATATTACTGACTACCAGGGGGATAGCTGGGTTCTCTGGAAAAAGCTCAGCCTGCCTCTCTAATGACTGAATTCTTGTTCTGCAACAGATGATACAGGGGCTTGATGACTATAGAAGAGCCCTCATTTAATTCACTGTGTATTCCTTTTTTATCCCTGGCACTCCTCGTCCAGATAATCAAAGAACTGAGACTGTAATGACTGTGTCTGAATACATCTTTTCTTTTTAAGCTCCTACGTTCCTCGTCAGTATTACTTATGCTTGTGCAGGACTTGCCAGCTTTCTTCATGTTTTAAGGGGAATATGCATAACAGAGAGCTCTCCCTCTTACTCATGGCTCTATTGTAGAACCTGCACAAGCACTGCCCACACGTTCCAAGCATCTTTTGTTCTGACGTAATGTACTCAAAGAGTTACACTTGGGGAAAAAAAAAAGTTAATGAGCAGTTTTAAGCCTGCTAAGTGTAACTCCAATGCATATGAACTGAAATAACCATATCCATTGTACACAGCCTTTGGGGTTAGGGTGCGCTGAACTGAAAAAAACATGAATTTGCCAGCACACTTCAGTCCCACTGAAATGTGAAGGAGCATATAGTACGATCCTATCTTTCCATCAATTTGTTTGGAAAATCATCCTGCAGGGGTTCAGTTGCTTACCCCATTAAATCAGCAGTGGTTGTCTTGCTTTACACAGGAGCTCAGCAGGCCTCGAAGGCAAAGTCTCCATAGGCTCTGGCCTACAGAAGGCAAGGCCAGAGACACTAGCCCAGTCAGGTCCCCTGTGCCTGGAGCTGACATGGCCATCCCTCCCACTGCTCCTGGGAGCCTGCCCCTTTGGATTCCAGCCCCATTGCCTCTTCCAGGCTCACAGTCTGTTTTCTCATATTTGGAGAGGGAAGAAGGGGAAAGGGAAATATTTACGAATAGGGTTCTGTATTTGCTATACTTTGTGTGTCTCCGTTTTTGTTCTCTTCTTTTTTCAGCCTACCCAGTTCCCGTATTCACCTGCAGCATCCAGAATGAATGGACAAGCTGACCCCCCAGCAGTGGCCCACAAGGATGGACTGCAGGTTGATAAAGATGCTATCCAGAACTCTAGCTTTTGCTTGAGTGCACTCCAGAATACACTAGCCGTTTCACCAGAGGCCTGCGAAGACAAGGTCCCTATTCAAAGGCATTTCCAGCATAGATTCAAAACTTGCTTTGATAAATGAAGATGACAAAGAGTAATGAAAAGGAAACAATGCAGAAGGAAAAGATACACAAATCTCATGCTCATATGGTTAATGAAAACGTACAGATATGTTCAAGCTTATGTATTTTGTCTCATTTATGGAAGATTAAATAGAGGCAAAATAAGTTACGTAATTCACACACAGACAAAAAAAAACACATTACCAAAAGACCCAGAGGATATTGTTTCAGCTGCAGTCCAGTCCAACAGGAAAAGACATTTCTATTCAAGTAGAAAGGAACCAGCTGAGTCCAAAGCTTTACAATTCTTGAAAATTTTGATTATGCACATTTTGTTTATGTATAGTTTTTGCTGCTTTTCAATAAATTCTACTTTTGCACCCATTTTAGAGATGAAAATACATGACCTGAAAAAAGTTACCTAATGTGTATTTGGCTGAAGTGTTGTCTTTGGTGGAACTGGAAGCAGCATTCAGGCATACAGACTCCTAGCCCTCCTGAGTTTCAGACAGCCTCTTTTGACAAATAAATGTGGTGAGACACATTTAAAAAAAAATAAAATAAAAAATTTCCGATGCTATCACCCAACATATGCACAATACAGTGAAATCTTGAATAATTTATCTAAGATATTAGTTCATTCTTTAAAGACAAAGATACCGTGCAATGTAATGGGAAATTAGTTTCATAACTCTCAGGATCTTTCAAATTCATTTGTGAAATAAATACATGCTTGCTAAAACAGCTAAGGATTCTTAAAACTTCTCAGAGGGTCAGCATTCTCTGGAGAAAGAAATTGTACAAATCCTTTCTTCTCTTTCTGAAGTTCTCCGCAGGTCTATGGCATTTTCAATAAATTATCTAGTATGTCTATGCTACAGTTTGTTGAAATGCTACTTGGATTAGTTTAATTCAAAGGTCAAATTATTTTCAATGTTTAACTAAGTCATTTCAAAACATGTCTTATCATTAAGGACACAGACGTGTAAGCATTCAAAACCATATGGCCCTTGCAAAGTATGCATATATTAAAATACTTATATTGCCATTAACTTAAAAAATGAAGTACAGATGCATTAGCTTACTCACTGTATCACGGTAAAGATTCCCAATGGATTATTATCATAAATATCCATTGTATTTAAAGCTGATGGAAGCAGCTGGCACAGAGAACAGCTCCTGGGAGTCAGCAGTCTCGGTCAGCGAATCTGTGCCTCTTCTCTTGCTCTACCCTTTCCATACACGTGTACGTGCATGCAGCCCTCCTCTGAACCTCCTGCTCAGCTTCACCTTGTTCACATCTCCACGCCCAATCGGCTATGGAACAGCCAACGTTGCTGTTGGTTAAGAGGTACCAGAGGCACTGGCCAGTGGCTGGGGACACCACGGGGTTCTGCTGCAGTGACGCTCCCACATGCTAGTCCGTGTCAATCCTGCTGACAGGGGAGGATCAATGTGAAAATTGCAGTCCCATGGTCTGGCTTGGAATGATTTAATGACCTTTTTTTAAAACAGTTGGGTAGCTTTACCTTGAAACTAGCCTTTGAGATTAACCTTAACAAATACAAAAAGTATTTTTTATGCAGGCTGTTGTAAAATACAGAAAGTGTGACGTGTGATTTCAGCCTAATGTTAATGATGTGTCAGTGTCATCTGGTGTAAGGGCGGACAGGCAGAATTGTGCTTGATTTTCTTTGCTTGTATTAGTATTCATATAATAGAATATAACTTTGGGGTTTGTAATGAAGTAAAGTTTTCTTCTGTTTATGCAAAAAAACAAGTGGCAATAAGAGAAAGACTTTTCATCAGCTAAATATCACAGGATGACCAGTATAAACTAGTCCACTAATCCCAAGGAGGTGTTCAAATAAAACAGTATAATGATTTTCAGTGCCTCAATTTTCCTCTGCCCAATTGAAGACCTCTAGTTTTCAGAGGAGTACGCCTCCAGTTTTTGAAAAGCAGGCCTTTTTAAAGATCTTACACCTCCAGAACTTAAGTATCTTACAAATACCTGTGAGAAACAGGTTTTTTTATGTAAAGAGACAACTTTTCCTGACCAAATTGCACTGCAAAGACAAGTAAGAGAGTTGCTGAAGGAGTAACAAATTATTCCCCAGTGATCCTACATGAAGAAAGCCTTCAGCTGAGTAAGTCTGATGACAGCTGAGCACATCAAAGGGAGTACTCCCTCTCCTTCTTTCCTCCAGGCCCCTGAAACCCCCTCTCCAGGAGCATATCACTGAGCACAACTTCATTCAGGGAAGGGGCAAGGGCAGACAGTACCGTAAGGCTGGGGCAACAGGCTTGTGTGAAGCAGCGGCAGAGTACACTAACCCTTACCCCTAGACTGTCGGGGGTGACAGGAACCATTGCGTCCATGTAGATGAAGAGAAGCAAAACCAGAGGGAAAAGTGGTGGGTCTGGTCATTGAGCTGAGGGAGTGTCAGTGGTGTGGCTCTTGTGCATAAAAGGCAGCTGCCATGAAAATGGACATGTTGAATGCAGCCAGTTACATGGCAGACCCATTTCTAACAAGTTAGACCCACCTGCTCTCCCAAAGCTCTCACTTTGGCTGGGTGAAACTACAAAGAAGTGTGGTGCAGCCTCTCCCAATGAGGGGGAAAAATTCCTCCAGAACAGGAGTGTAGACAGCTGGATTGTACACACTGCTAGCACTGCTGAAGATAATGATTAGCAAAGACAACTTCAGCTAAACCCTAATGACCAAGGCCAAGGATGTTTCACTGTAGGCCCCAAGAAGATGAAGACATCATAAGAGAGAAGTGAGAGTGGTGGCTGCAGCAGACAGAAGGCACACCTGTAAAATCCATACCAGGGCTGCAGACCCTCAAAGCTGACAAACTGCTGGGTTTTTATTGTATTAACCCAACTCATATTTTCACACAGTAGAAAAAAAGAAATGGAGACCATTCTGAATCTTTCCATTAAAAAGTACTTACAAAGAGCCCAGAGTCTTAAGTTTCAGGACAGAAGCTGAGCACAACCCAGCACCCGCCTTGTTGAAATGTCAGTGTCTGCAGGGTTTGTTACATGTCAACAGCATACTCTGGACTATTTGCAGATTTATGTTTTAGCCTTTCTTTTGGGATCACAAGAGAGGTAGACATCTCCACTTGTGCAAAGAGCAGACAGGATTTTTTCCTAAGGTAAGCTTTGACCCAGGCTAAGCAGACCTGAGCGACCTGAGACCTTTAACCTAGTTAAAGATGTCCCTGCTCACTGCAGAGCAGTTGGACCAGGTGACCTTTAAAGGTCCCTTCCAACCCAAACCATTCTATGATTCTGTAAGTGTAATTTCACAAGGTTGTTTTAAGTATATGATCTAAGAGTAAAAAGTACCCAGGGTAGTGAAAAACTTGAGATTCACTATGATATAAATAAGGGATTTGGTGTCATTTCTGAATTCAAACTGAAACTAATTTGATTTCTGGTGATGAGCAAATCGCTAACAGACCTTGGAAAAACAACTCTTCAAATACTGCTGCTGCTATTTGGTATTTAGCCTGTGATATACAGGGTTTTATTTCCCAAGTGAGCATCAGCCTGAAGGGTTAGCTACAGATGACCAGTTTCTCCAAAGCTCAGGTACAAGCTATCACTGATTTGACTTCAGTAAGAAGCAGAAGCCACTTTTGAAAATACAGGTTCTCATCTTGAACTCACAGGGAGCTTTTTGGAGATTTCCCACTAATTTGACACGCTTTAGAACAGCTGTTTAAGCTGTGTTAGTTTTTACATCACCAAAATAGGGGTAAAAGCTTACGTAGCTGATGGATTAATCAGGCAATATTTGTGCAGGAGTTTGAGGGATGATGAAGGTAGTTATCCCACATGATTTCCTCACATGTGCAATTTAGCTAGATAATCTGATCATTTACACTCTCACTTTTTCTTCCTATTGCATGTGTTTTAACAATCTTTTCCTTAGTCGTGTTTCAGATTCTCTACTATTCTGCACAGCAGCCTTGCTATTATCATAGAATCATAGAATCCT
>NW_008602133.1:0-26731 GCF_000691845.1 Merops nubicus | reverse complement strand
GTATTATCATTATTATTGTTGTTTCTTATCTCTTTGTGTTGATCTATTAAACTGTCCTTATGTCAACCCTTTGGTTTATTTTTTGCCTGGTTATTCTCCCCTAACACATGGTGGAGAGGAAGCAGTGGCCAAGTGGCCAGCTGAGGTTAACCACAACACCAACCAAAAGCCAAACCAAACCCCAAACAGAAAGGAGTTTAGGAAGCAGGGCTTGCAATTCAGAAGTCCTTGTTTGTATCTAAATACCTTAACCAAAAAATAAAACCATACTTACATATATCCATTCTTATCCTGTATCCATGGTACTCTTGTACAGCTTCATCAGAGTAACCTATAAGATGCCTTAATTTTTATCTATACAAATCAGAACGTGGCCAATTCTAAATCCCTAATGATATGGAAAGCACTAAACAGTCTTTTACTTTCTGATAGTTCTACAATTATTATAATATCCTATGAAAAGTAAAAGCTTAGTTAAAACACAGTCATTGCAGGGATTTGCATCTATTTCCAATTCTCGGTAAAGTCTTTCTGCTGCTCAGGCTTTTACAAGTACCTGTATTTTTATTGTTCCTTTTCAGTAACCCTATGCTGTGGGTCTCCTCTGCTCAACATGCAGAAAATATGATTTGTTGTTGTGTGCTGTCAAAGCTTCAGCAACCTGTTCACCTGAGACCACTCTGGGGGATGAGCAGCTAAGAGTTGGAGCAATGTAGTTTATTTATAGGAGCTTGTTCTGAAACACTGATGTAGCAAACAAAATGACTAATGACATGCAGATTGAAACTTTGAGGCTTAGATATTGTCATATTTTTAAAAGCTTTTCATAAAAGGTAACTCCTTATTTTCACACACTGTAGATTATAGGCACATGCTATGCCATCATGAGCAAATAAAAAGGTATAAAACACCTCTTTTACCAGTGATGAGGAAAACAGTTACAATATACTTTTTTTTTTACTTTTTTTTTTTTTGGTTTAGCATTATATTTCATGTTAGTAGATAACAGAGTAAAGAGACTGAATAATACAAGTGAGTTAATCATGAGTTGTTAGCCAGTAGGCTGGAACAGATGCTGTTTATGCAATTCACTCTCATAGGTACAGGTGTGAAAGTGTAGTTACAGATTTCAGGTGTTCATTTTCTGTAACCACATGAGGTGTATGCTGTGTTCTATTTCTGCATTATCCTGTTGCCTTACTCTGGTAATTGCATTCCTGACTACATTTTGTGTTAAAAATAGCAAGTCCCAGGACAGACAAAGCCTGTAGAGAGACTTGACAATTGGTTAGATCTGATTATTACATTGAAATGTTAAAATTCACCTCATTACCCAGCATACGTGTCTCAATTATTTATCCCATTAACCTGAGGCTAAAGATTCTGCATATGATACCAGTTTCTCTAGAGGTCAATTTCAATGGATCTTTGTCAAGGTTAAAGGCTTGTTACAGGATAGACTGCAGAAATGCCACTTTTAGTAACAACCTGTCACCTTTTTCTCCTTTTTTAAAATTCAATTTAAGCTTCAGAATATACTATTAAAAAGAAATGTCTCCATAATGTGTTCTGTTATAACTTTAAGTATTTTTAAATGCTCAATAGTATGAAGTCACCACAGAGGAAAATTTAATCAGTGAAGCTGGAAAACTATTGAGAATGTTCGAATGGTTTTTTGTGAGGTGTTGATGTCACCCTGTTGCTATTTTGCCAAAATATGTTTGCCGACTCACGTGAGAAATCTGGCTTATCAAGATTCCAGTGTTCTCTTGGCCTAGCATTTGCATCATTAGCTAACATAACTCATCTTTCATAAATTATAGATGGTTACTAAAAGAAACACTGTTTACTATTTGATGCATGCTACTTTAAGTGTTAATGCAGCAGCCAACCCTAATATTAGGGAAAAAATAGAGGACCTGGCCAAAAAGAGAAATAAAGTTGTTTTGTACTCAAGCATCTAAACATTTGAGAAATGTGAGCTATGTTATAAGTGGTGGCTATTTGCACACTGCTATCTGGTCAGAGATGGGCACTTGAACAGCAGAAACACCATACTCAAGTCTCTCTAGAAGCACTTCGTGTCTCAGGAAAGCAAACTCAGTGCTCATCCACCATCCTCCAGACCACAAAAGCGTTACAGTTACTGCCCCGATTTAGGGTGCTCTGACCAAGTGCAGGTTTGCTCAACAGTTGACCCCTGATAACACCAAGCATGTGATTCATATAGTGCGCTAATGCCTTTTTTCCATTTTCAAACCCACTTTTACCATTCTAGTACCTTCCTTTCCTTGCACCTCTCTCCTCCAAGATAAACATTCCATCCCTATGACTTTTTCCTCACTGGTCCTGGTTTTGCTACCTTTGGTATTTCCAATGCTGTTGTCTGGTAAATGGCAGCTTTATATTGTATTACTGACAAGGTTACCAGGCATACTGCCCTTGCAAGTCTCTGCTCCCCACATCTTTCTGATTACCTGTGAATGTTGACTATTTCTCACTTAAATCCTCCCCTCTACTGCCCTCGGCAGGCTGTTCCTAATGGTGCTCTCTGTAGTTTTTCTCAGCTTCTCACACCATTTTAATCACTTCAGATAGTTTTCCATGCCTTATATAGTTAACTTTAAGCTCAAGTCAGGACTTAGTTGATTGATTAGTCATTTGCCTGCAGCAGAAGTAAACCCTAAAACTCCATTGAGATAGAAATATACAAAGCTGCTTTTGTGACCAAAAGTCATGGTAATTTTCAGAAAGCAATATGAAATTAATAAATACTTTTTACTTATTGGTTTAAGTAGGAAGAGATACTACAAACATATTCTACATACAATTAGAATCATACTCATAATTTCCTTTCAAAATAACAGAGATTTAAACACAGAAGCAGAAAAGGAAGAAGTGCAAGAAAGCAGAAAAACAAATACAAGACATAAGAAAGCTACAAAGACATAGAAAATACAGGAATGAGAATGTTTCTATTAAGGAGTTAGGAAAAACCCTTCCTAGTTTGCCTCTAGGTGTTTAATAAATCATATCAGTCCTCTTTTCTACCTATTTGCTGTGCCTGCATGTAACAAATTAAGGGTCTTATAACTAGCTGTGCCATTAAGATTTTCTTCTGTGGCTCTCTTGTCTAGCTAAATAATTCAAGTTCCTTTATTTAACAAGGCTTTTCTTGTAGTGAAGTATAGAAATTGCTCCAGTAAGTGGTGGCCTGATTAAATTATCCTCTGTTAATTTGTTTATAACAGGGACAAAGAAGATAGCTGTTGGGGATGGCAACAAAAGGCTGAATACTGTGCACCCTGAGAAGGGCGGTGGAGCCCCAGCAGCCTCCCAGGGCAGCAGAGCCTCCCCCTCCCCGGTGCCACAGCGGCCCCCAGGGAGCCTGGAGCAGGGACAGACCCACCTGGACACACCAGCAGCAGGGGCTCTGAGGGCTGGGACGCTGTGAGAATGGGGACAGGCAGGGCTGGTCAGTCCCTGTGCAGAGCTGTGCCTGTGCCAGCCAGCACAGCCTCTCCTGTATGCCCTGGTTAAACCCCCTTTCAACTTGCTTTCCTGGGCAAGGGGCAGGACAGCAAGCATGGGCAAGGACGGGGGAACTATTTTTCTTCCCTGTTGGAAATAACCAGTCTATTCAGATTTTCTGAATTAATGAATTTATTTTCCCTCTAAAGATTTAAGGATACTCTTAACTGAAAACAAAATTTGCTTTATGAAAAAATAACATTCAAAATACTGCTCTTCTCTCATAATTACTGTAATGCTATCATGCATGCTGCCTTTGTTCATGTACTGAGATACAACAAGAGTGGATTTTGAATTTCATTGTGAAATAAAATTTACTATTAAAGAATTACCAATAAACAATATAAATCCCTTTAAATAATGCAGCTGTTTTATGTGAGAGTTCATGATAAGCCATTTTAAGAACCTAAAACAATATTTGCTTGCCCGATTCCATTTTAATTATTGTATAATTAAATCCATTGATCTTGTATTTTCCAGCCAACACAAAGTGGTTGCTAATTAATCAAATGAAGGTATAGAGTCCATTTTGAAAGCAAGACCTCATTTCTTAATTTTTAATATAAAATGAGATAATTTATAGTATTTATTTAAAGTCAGTCAGAGCCTTACCCAAAAGCTGATGAAGGCAAATGAATGTGTCAGTTATTTTAGCAGGTTTCCAATCAAGCTTCCAAGAGCAAGGAATGATTATAAGTTTCTGACTGAAATACAAGTCAGGCATCCCTGAAAGATTTTTTACACTCTGAATGGGACTTGAAAAACTTACAATATTTTATATAGGGCCTTTTTCTAAGAAAAGTTAATTTGAGGCGGAATTCTAAGGCATTGAAAAGTGTCTGAATCAAAGTAATTGTTAGGTCTAAGAATCAGGCCATTTACAAGATAAAATTTTGAAATTGCAGGATGAGATCCGTCTCTGCATTCAGACACACGTGAACTTGTGTCTATGTGAGGTGAGTGACCCCGTTATAGTGAGAAATTATCACTGCTGTCTCTTCCCTCAATGTAATCACATTCTTGGCATCCTTGTGCTACTACAGAAAGGTGTGTGCTCTCCTGCCAACACTCACTTCTTTTATCACTCTTTTGACACCTCCCCTGTATTCATGGAGCAGCATCCTTAGGGGTCTTACAAGATACCCAAATGTGGGTGCCAGCTGGAAGATGAGTTGAACAGGGCTGCGGACTCATAGACTGTATTGACTCTGTTGTCGTTTGAGATCTACATGGAGCCTTGTAAGAGTTTTTACAAGCTGTCTCCCATCCTGAAAAAAAAGTTAATGCTGGGTAGTGTGTTCTGTGCAAATGTGTTTACACAACTATTTCATTACTTGGTGCCCCATTGCAGAGTGATGTTCCTGCCTATTTCCTTTGGAAAACATGGAACCAGCACTCTTGTCCATGCAACGGCTAAACATGAAATGGATGGAAAGGACACAAAGCTCATGATAACATAAATATAATGTATTTCTACATTGCAGAATTTTAACTTAGGTTAGTGTTACAATGAGTAAAACATCAGGCTATCAATCAGGGCTTAACTTAAGCAATCAAAAAAGAGCAAAAATCCATCGCCACAACACTATACCTAAGTATGGAATGAAAACCAAGACATCATTGGTATTTTAATATACAAAATCTGTTTTCAAGTGTTATGTAATTGATGTATTTTTAAAAATGCCTTTTTAGTTATTATTTTAACTATTAGTATTTAATGGGAGGGGGGAAGGAAAAATAGGGGGAAACTTTCCACTGACAATTATTATCTGATACATTCATGATGGCTTCTCCTTCTAAATATGTCCAAATGACTCTAGAATTATTGTGATCAGGCCTGACTCATAGTTTCACAGTAAATCTTAAACATCTCATAGTGAAAAGGTAGACCATGTTCTAAAGAGATTTTGTCCAGCTTCTGCAGAACTAGAAACTCCTAAATTTCATCTTCATGTTAGATACTGTATCCATGCTGTCCTGGTTTGAGTTAGAACAGATCTAATCCTGTTCAGTGATTTTACTTTTCAGCTGTCTCTTCTACTTAAACGCATTTTCTGAAGTTCATGGCACATTTTTGCAGTGTCTCCTTCTGGCAGTGATAATTCTCGATGTTTAGGGTTACAACCAAGGATCAATGTGCAGCCCAGGGTTGCTGCTAAATCTTGTGTGCCACATTGAGGGGTGCAGAAAGTAGAAGTCAGCACCTGTGGGAAGGAGCACACAGGATAACCCTAACATTACCAACAAGGTATTCCATCCCTTATGCGTCATATTCAGTATAAAGTTGAGGGATCACGAGGGTCAAGCTCTCTTCTTCAATGGCCAGCATACTGAAATGCTGGGGTTTGAACCCCAAGCCACAAATTAAGGTTGACATATGGGTGATTCCCACAGCCTTTCGTAAAGAGGTGGTGAGTTTGCCTTATAGCTTCCCCCCAGGGTGCAGCCGGCCCTGCAGGGAGAGCCATAAGGGAAATGAGCCCCAGGGGGCCCGCATTGAGTTGACAAAGGTCAGGTGTCTGCTTGGGGATAAAAGCTGGGACCACTGGCAGGGAGTCAGGGCAACCTCGGGTCTCTGTTTGTACCACCTGTTGTGGGTCGAATCATGTCTTTTGTGGGATCGTTGGGGGTGGTGTCAATTATATACAAACTGGTTGACTTGTTTGTATCCCCGGCGCTCATTCATGTCATGACTTTCTTGTTTACAATACAGTCTACTTACTGGTTTGTCTTTCTGCTGGTTATGTCATTCTTGTAGGGCCTAGTCATTGGCAGAACACATATGAGAAGGACCTTCCGTCCTGCTTTCGATCCTGATCCATATGCTCCTGAATCCAGCTCCTGTACCCAGTTGTCAGTCTGGGACTTTCCCCAACTCCTGCTCCACAGCCTCAGTGGTGTTGGTGACACAGTTGTTATCAGGGGTGGCTGTGTTCGATACTCTTGTTGTATGTATTTATATATATACTCTGTTTTATTATTATTATTTTCATTAAAGCTGTTTCAGTTTTCTTAATTAATACATGTCTCCCTCCTTTATACCCTTTCTTTTCTCCTTTGGGAAGGGAGAGGGTTTAACAGAGTATCTGTTATAGGTTTAGCTGACAGCCCTGACCCTAAACCTTGATGCACACCCACATATTCAATTAGAAACTCTTGATTACTATGAATAAAATTATTTTTCAGAAGATTCTCTTGCCCCTTTCTAAAACTTACCATCCTTGTTTGTGTTTTTGAGTTTTATATCTTATGTATCTCAATTGAATATTAAGTTTTCATCAAGAAAAGTAATTATATCTTGTTTTTCTGGAATGATTTTTGTGAGGTTTCATTCTTCTCAGTGCCAAACATCTCACAAGAGATATCATCTTATATAAGTTATTTTTTCTTTCTTTTTAATATTACCAAATCATCTGTTTTAATACCCTAGGCCTTAACATGATTTGGTGGTGTAACAGTAACACAACTTCCAAACACATATATAGGTAAATTTTCCTTGTATATTTGAACCAAACTGATCTGCTGACATACTAAGCACAGAAAGAAAGCTGAAATACTTTATTCTGTCATTTCTGAGGTGCTAAGTTTTCTATCACTCAGCTGTTTTCTGGAGGAATTCTTTCAAGATACTGTGAATAAGACTTTTTCTTTCTTCTAGTTTCTGCCCAACTAGTGTTAATTTGACACAATTCTTTACTGCTGGAAACAGCCTGTTCCTTGGTCTTTTTTGAAAATACCTTTCATATTTTGGCTCCAGTAAACATAGCTCTACAGCTCACACTAAACCAGAACTATAAACCCTCTTAAGTCCTCTTTGTGCTTTGACCAGAAAAGCTATTTCCAGTCACACTTTTCACTTGAAATGATGCTGATACAATTAACAAAAAAAAAAAAAAAAAAAACAAAAGCAAAACAAACAAAAAAAAAAAAACCAAAAAAACCAAACCAAACCAACCAACCAACCAACCAACCAAAACAACAAAAACCAAACCAACCAACCAAAACAAAAAAACAAAAACAACAACAACAAAAAACAAGCAAACAAACAAACAAACAAAACAAAACAAAAAAAGAAAAAAGAAAAAAAAAGAAAAAAAAATCCAAAGCAAAGAAAATGTGATATATAACACTGGAACTGGAATGTGAGGAAGGAGAAAAATAATATTCTAGGTGTTATTCTAGTGTTGACATCAGAACTAGGGAAGAAAACAATATGAGGGATAAAATTATCTGTGAGTCCAGTCAAGCTGGATGCATACATCATGTGTAACAGAATTCAGCTGAGGTCCAGAAGCCAGTTTTTATAGGTGCAACTCACACCATTTAGGCAACAAAGAAAGTGTGATCATCACTGCTGCTCTGACAGTATTCAGTATGAATTCTTTCCCATCTATGCAGTTACAGAATAAATAAAATTAAGGCCACGTACAACCATTTACACTGTTTTCACAAATACATTTAAATTTCTTTTAACTTACACTTTTCTCTTAATTCCCTGGTTTTCTAATGCTCTCTTTGGGGATTAGCTAAAAATTCATGTAGTTTTTACATCTTTAACTGTCATTAAACATACTGCAATAATAAAACATTTTCTTAACGATAAAGGTATGCTAGGTTTACATGTAAAAACAAAAATTTGATACAGTATATGTGCTCACATTTCTCTACCAGTGTTTTCCAGTGATCTCAGTTGCATCAGAAAAGCAGGAAAATAGTGTTAGCAAATTGGATGGGTACTATCTAGGGTAAGAAACTTGATAACATGCTAATAATAAATGCCTCTGTCACACCTGGGATCATTCACTCAGCTTTCAGACTCAGAAAGATGCATATTACACATTTCTACTATAACATTAGTTCTGTCACAAAAAGAAAATATTTTTTACTGAAAAGACAGGACAAAATTATCTCTCAAAAAAAGCACTTATGATGATGTTATTTTCACATAGGAAAGTATAAACTTGCACTATCCAGCTTTTGAGGTTATAAATATGGTGACTACTATGATATTTTTAAGCTAATCCATTTCCCCCATCCAATATTGATAGATCATTCAATAACTTTCACTATGTAAAATTTTTTTTCTATTATTCTGTTAAAAATCTGTAATGATAAAACATTTTATTTCCATATTACCTGAACAAAATTGTGTTGTGAAAATTAATTTAATCTAAAAATTAAAAGTTCTGTTATGAAATATTAAAAAAAAAAAAAAAAAAAGAAGCAGCATTTGGTTTCCACTTAAATTATTAATTGTGCTGTTAGTACCCATTTGTCACTTACTTCCATGACATTATGGTGAGGCAGCAAGTGCTAAGGAATTAGCCCTAAAAATTAACCATTTGAAGAGTTCTTGTTTAATTTCACTTGTAATTTCTTCATAGTTTGAGACAGATTTAGTGATATCTCTCCAACATGTTTCCTGTTTCTTAAAGGTATCTGTAGATGTCAGTAGTTAAGAAATAGTATCCACTAGTGAGTAAAACAAAAGTATATCAATGTATTTTCAGTGTTTTAAAATCAGTTAAATACTAAAACAGTTTATAAAAAAAAGAATAGTCAAAAGGCTTTATCAGGCTAGTTTACATCTTGATGTTAATGTCTAATTGCTGGGCTTTGTAAACAAAAGTACATGTAAGTGGCCATTTCAGATGTAGTATTTCTTATTTCATTGACTTATCTGTTTATTGTTAAACATGCTATCACTACAGAATAAAAAGTAAATGTTTTTCACAACATTTTTCTCTAACCTTTTTAATGTACGCTACTACGTCTGGAATTAAATATATTTCATAATTAATTACACATGAATGTATTGATAGAACATTATTTTGTACTCAGAAATATTTTTTTTCTTCAATAAAGAAATACACTGCATTCACTAACAATATTCTGAGGTTAACTCTCTTTTATTTTGAGAATTTATGCCATTACTGTTCTATGTGACACATTTTAGATCAATGATCTTTATTTAATAACTCTATCGAGATAAAACTTCAAATGACATTCATCCTCATGTTAAGCAATGTGTTAATCGTCCTAGAAGATGCCCTCTGCTATAAACTGTTCATAATATATAAACCTTTAAATAGTGCTATAGATACATAGACTAAGCATTCTGACATACCCCTTACACATTATCAGAGTTGTAGGCAGAGAATTATAAAAGGTGCTAATAAATCAGAAAACAAACATCGGAAAGGTCACAAAAGTATATTTTACTATTTATTGTGTTTGCTAAATATATGAGGTATTAAAATTTGCATTCTATGTTCTTATGACAAAGCCTATAATGAAAAAAAGAAAATACTATGAGCATAATCTCGTTTCCTGACAATTTAAATTTAACTATAACCGAGCTGTTATCTTGTACTCTTTCTCCAATTCCATAAACAGAGAAGGTCACAAAGGTAGTGAAAATACATTACAGAATTTAAACCCTGACATTTTCTTCAGCTGGCAGACTGAGAGAATATGTGGATAACACGACATGACTTTTTTTCGAGGAAGAAATTCTCAGAGTAATAATTAACCTCTCCATCAGTTATGTTTGTGATTTTTTTCTCTGTTCATTTCAGACCATGTTACCAAAATGTGTAGTTAATTTAGCGTTTATAAATTAAGACGCAAAAATAAATATAACTTCTCTGTGATGGTTGTGTTCACGCACTAAGGCCAGAAATCCAAGAGTTGATTTTGTTGCTGTTTTAGTAAAGGGCAAATCTTGCTTACCTAGGCTTTAAAATATTTTGAGAGTAGAGATTAAATATAGGCTCCTAAATCTTAAATTAATTGGGATAACCTCCCAAAATTAATACTTTCAAAACTAGCCCTCTTTAGTAATATGTTGTTACTTCTGAAGCAACTTTGTTAACTGAGTTTCTTGTATCTGAATATCTATAAATTTTGAGTTTTTTTTTTTTTGTGATATTTGTTATTGACATCATGAATTTATGCATTCACACACACAACACCAAGTAAAGGGAGATAAATTACAGCCCCTATAGAACATACCTTACAGACCTCATTTTTTTTCCAAAATTATACAAGTTCAGCAAAAATACTTTTCCAAGGTCTAATCTTGTCATCGCAACTGCTCTTGAGTTTACCTCTCAATAAGTACAGGCTGTTTCTGAACAGGGTTGTTGCTATACATTTATGAATAATGTAACATGTTTGAGCTGCTTGCAAGACAGGGTCTGACCTGTAGAAGTTCTGGGTTCTGATCACTGTTTTTGTGGAGCTAGATAATTTTAAGACAAATGTAAATGAGTTATAAAGCTATATATAGCCAAGCAGAATTCTTGCTCCTCTCTAAGCCAAGTTCTTTATACCTCACTAGGAAGGTTAACACACTACCAAGACCTCCTTTTAAATAACATTTTAACTACAGCTGTACTCTCTGAAGCAATTGCATATCTAAATTACCTTTTGTGAAATAAGTTCCAAGCTATTCTGAACTGGGGTTGTTCTGCATATTTTTGTGGATTTCTCTCTCATTTTTACTGAATATTTTTATTGTGATCACTGTTTTAGATGCATTTATCAATTTTATTTCTAAATTAACCAAGGGTGAAAGTATAGCAGATCTGTAACAAGAGCTACTGTGAAGCAGAAGGATTAATTTCCTCACTACTACTCTGATGGCATTGTTTGTCTGCATGTCCTTGTTGTCCAAATCCAACTTTCTGAGGAAATGGTAGAGAAAAGGGACCATTGTAAACTGTAATATTAGTACCAATCAAATTATTCCCAGAATACCTAAAACCAAATGCGTGATAAATGTCTTCATTTAGTCATATCTTTTTTCTTTATATGGAATACTAGTTACTGCTGTAATTAATTTGAAATTATAACTGTGTATTTTATTTTCTTTGAACTTGGATCCCACTCCCACCAAGACTTACACAAATTAAAAGCTTAACTACATTAGCAGACTTTTTCTCTTATAACATTTAGTTTCTAGGGAGAGAACCATAAAATATAATTTCATCTAGAACTAATGTTTAAAAAACAAACATACAAAAAACCTTAATATGCTCTCACAGTTTCTTTAGCATATACTACCATCAGTATTTTTTTCATATTCATTACAAAAAAAAAGTTTATTCTTTAGACATACTAAAGTTTAAGACTTTGCTGCAAAATTTATTTTGAAAATATTGCTTGGTGTGGATAAATGTCTTTGCATTTTAAAGATGGCTGGTCTTATTGTCACTTAACTCAAAACCTTGATTTTGTTCTGAAGACTTCCTTTGGGATATAACAAACAAAAGTAACATCTATGTTGTGATGGAATTTTAAGTGCACAATAGAATTGCTTAGTGTAATTGTATTGTAAACTATTGTCTGAAGATGGCTTAAAGTCTGTGTTTCATTGTCCATGGGGCATGGATAGAGCAAAATAAAATCAAATACCTGGGAAAATTTCTTCAGAAGATCTGAGTAATAAAGGTTGGTTTCACAATAAACCCATCTTTGTCATAAATATCCAGGTCTGGATTCAAATTACCTCATAATGACTTTGGAATCCGATTTGCAAAAGTTTACCTTTCGTTTCAGTTTTGTCACTTCGCACATGGAGTTTATTAGAAGAGTTTCATATGACTGAAGACTATTAAATTATCCTTGCTAATAATGCAAAGTTCTTGTTTAAGGCTTTGAAAATTTTAAAATGTCAGGATATTATAAAGTATTGGAACATTATGTTCAGATGATTGTTTTCTTTTTCTATTAAAATGTTAACTTTTTTCCTGCCCCCCGTTATATCAGGGTTTCAAAACAACTGCTTTGAAAATTCAGAAGTTAAAAACAAAATACTAACATATTTCTTAAGAACTCCCTGAAATATTAGTATTTCATTTTCTTGTAAAATCTGGATGACGTACAGGCACACACTAAGTGATTTGGAACAAAGGTATTATAGGTAATCATTTGGGCTAACCTCAGTAATTTGACTAAGCATAAGCATTTGACATATTATGAATAATATGGTTATTTAAAATTATTTTCAATAAAATCTTCCATTCAGTGAATATGACACCTGTAGGAAACTTAGAGAACAGAATTTATATATGAATGTTGTAATTTCTTTTATACCTCACTATAAACTATTTGTTCACTCTGATTAATTTTATGAGGTATTCATCACTTTCCTGTCTGTGCAGCCATTATGACTTTCATGCCATTATATGAAACATTTGTAGGTCTGTTAGGCAATTGTCTGCTGAAACCTTAGGCTGATATATTAAAAAAATCAGTCAATTAATAAGATATTCATCAAATAGCATATTTATAATGTTTTGTTACTAGTGCTTCAATGGCCAACAAGCAGAAAAAGAAATAATAATTAAAAAAAAAAAATTAAAATGTCATTTGCTTTTGTGGAAATGTGTTTTTCATATGATATGCAATTATTGTTAAAATAAAAATGAAGTTGCAGAAATGTTCAACACAACATTGTCTCAAACTTCTATTTTTTCCTAAGACCCAGCAGATAATCAGCCTACTTTTGAAGTACAGTTTCCATATGCTGAAACAAATTAAACAAGTGCAAAATATTAAGATAAGTACGGATGTTCAGAAGTACCTATGAGAGATTCACATGAGAGATTCACGTATGACTGTTTCCTAGTGAGCTACCCCATCTAGCTGCCTGTCATACTTTATACCTTGTTTCATATTGAGATCATAAGATCTCTGAGAGGAAAAATATTTTCAGCATTGTATGTGTACGATATGAAGCAAAACAGTCTGTGGGTATGATCAAAAACTAGAATTCAATAAATATGTCTACAAATGGTTTCCTTTTTAAAATTATAGTTCTCCACATAATAAGTGACACAAGTGAGCCAAACAGTAAACAAAACTGGTGATTAAAATAAGAATTTTTTTTTTCCAGTTACATTAAAGAATACTCTTGTTTTGGAATTAAACAGGGAGTCATTGGAAGTAAACATTTAGTCTTAAGCTACTATATATATATTACATATGTTCATAAAGAAGTATGGATTTATTTTAACATTCTTCTGCCAAACAACTTATAGAGCTTCACTGTGGTCCATCACTGTGATAAGGAAGTTTGTCTTCCTTTTCTGTTTTCTTGTTTGTTTGTTTGTTTGTTTTGTACAATCAGTTACTTTTCAGAGCACAAAAATAATTGAAAAATAATGAGATGGAACCTCAAAGGATGACATTTTGATATTTGTGAGGAAGACAGATTGTTCATTAGCTTCATATGGAATGCTGTTCTTCCTGTTCTTTCTAAGTGTATCCATGCTGCTCATAGCAATCAGTGTTGGAATGAACTACAGTTCTCCTGGTCCCAACTTGAGGCAGGCTTTGCATGTGTACTTTTTTTTTTTTATCTCTTGTCTTAGAAGTACTAAACAATTTATTTGAAAGAATAGTTGATGCTCATTATAAAATATGATTGTAGCTGTAGTTGCAATTTTAGATGATGAATAAGTAAATTCTTACAAAAAAAAAAAAATCATGTGAATAGAAGACATTGGGCATAAAGCAAAATATATATGTAGTCCTCCAGAACATTATTTACAATTACATTTTTATATCGTTGGTCAAAAACAAATGCTTTTCAGTTAATAAGAAGTTCATTATCTTCACTAAATTCTGGGTCCAGTCCTAATCAAGTTTTTGTTAATGAGGTGTGTATTTGACCATTTTTCCTTCAGCAATTTGATGATTATTGTTGCATAAATTAGTTATTCTCACTGCAGGTATGAGCTAGTCATCATCTGGTGCCTATACAGATGTTCCCTCATGATGATAATCTTTCCCAGAGGACACACTGTAAACATCATATTCAGTTATTCTTGGTTCCTAATAGCTCCCAGATTTCTCTGCTCCATTGCCACCCACAAGGAGCACAGAAGTGGAAATTCTGGATAAACACAATGAAACTCAGTTTCAAAATATTGACAAGGAAAAAAAATCCCTTCACTGTGAAATTTCAAAAATTGTATTTTTAGGATAGTAATAGTGCTGTTATAATCGTGACTGTGTCATAGAAGATATTAGTCTCTGAAGATGTCATTTCATTTTCTGAGTGAAATCTGTGACGAGTTTGCATATTTGACTGATTTTAAAGTGAGATATTTTGAACACTTGAAAATTAACATTTAAAATTCACTTTACTTAAGCTTAAACAGAAAATAAGAACCTTCACATTTCTTGTAGGCAGTTAGCCAACAGATCTGCTCTGTTCATCTGTCTCTAACTGTTCTTTTTTTAACTCAACTAGTAATGAGATGTTTAAGGAAAAAAAAAAAAAAACAAAAAACCAAACCTTTCCTCCCCTCCTATCTGCTCAATGGAAGAAAACCCTAACAAACAGGGAAAGTTTATTTATTTACAAGTTTTCTGCAGTATTCTAGACATTTCCTAAACAATCAGAAATTTTCACTGTTTTATCACCTCAGAAAGACTCTGAGTGATCACGTTATCACTGAAAAATTTACAAAGTTGTAAGGATTTGAGAGAAAGAGAAAAAACTCAGAAGTGTTTGTGTCAAATATCTGTGCTCACAGTTGTAGGACAGTAAGATACACTCCATTTAATTAGTTCTTTAATGCATCTTTGTATTCTTCTGCATTAAGATCACCTTTACCAGTGTCTTGCTGCTAGTTACAATAACCTGGGTGTATGAAACAGGAAAGCAGAATGCCTGTTTTTTGGAGTAGGAAAATCATCTCACTAAATATGCATGCTTCTATTAGAGTATTATGTTAGTGGTTTGTTTTTTTTTTTTTTTTTTTTTTTGTTTTTTTTTTTTGTTTTGTTTTTTTTTTTGTTTGTTTGTTTGTTTTGTTTTGTTTTGTTCTGTTTTTTCTTTTTCTGGATAATCAAGAAAAGAAAGTACTTTGAAAGCTACATTCATCCTACCCTGAAGAAGATGTCTAAAATAGGTCAGATTAATAGGTAGAAGGTTTTTATTCAGCATAAAGGCGAAGGGAGTAGAACTGATGTAGGCTTCTGTATTTAAATATGGAGGATGTTCTTAAAACAAAGAAACAAAAATGACCATGAAACAGCTTAAGCTGAGATACCGTTATACTTTTACTCTAATCTTGCTACTGCAAGTATTGTTTACTGGACCTAATTTGATCCCTAAACATATTTTTTTTTCCAGCAGGCATAATCTTGATATTTTGAGTGAGCTTTTCCCAGAAGACTCAGCTTTGATTTCAGTTGTGTCATGCCTGTTTGGATTCTATTTACAAATCGTTTTTTGTTAGTTGGTTCTCCATTCCCTATTCACTGTTTCTTCTTTGTAGAGAGTGAATTGCAGTTGCACTCTATGTTACTGTCTGTCTGCTTCCCTGTTCTTTCTTTCCCTGGGCGTGTGCTGTGAACAAATGTAACACATTCTGACACTGGCATTGGGGAGGACAGGAGCTGAACAAGATCTTGTGAAGTATTCTCTTTGGAACAGATTGTAACTCTGAAGTCAATATATTTTATGAAGCAATAACATTGAAAAGAATTCCCTCCACAGCTAAGCTCAGTCTTCGTTTAAGTCGGAAAAAGTGTTGTTTTGGCTTGTTTTTTTTTTCCTCCTGTATGAAATGTTATACTCCTTCAGTCTTCTATATGAAAACTTTCTCCTGAGAACATGACATGTACAGGGTAACAAGGGTCTGTGAAGTGAAATGAGATTTTTCACTGCAAAACAAAAGTTCATTTTCATTTCTTGCAGAAATAAGAGTGAAAAGAACATCTTCTATTTGTCACCATTGCAGTTTCAGAAAAACAGTTTACAAGAATTTCACAAAAGGTTAATTAGCTAGAGTGGGAGTGATTTTGACACATATCTGATATAAATCAGCAACACTATATGAATGCATGCAATTTATTCCTGATTTAGACATCTTAACCAGTGATGGGCCTGGTTTTTATCAGTTTTAAGTCATAAAATATTCATGATGATCAAACTATAACAATTCACAATAACATTCATGTTAGTTTTGACAAAGTCATTTGTTTCTGAACACCAGAGAAAGGTCTTTCCACTCACCTAAAATAGCACAAGTCTCAGAGATTAGAGAGATCTTTCACTAGCTATGGAAGGTTAAAATCCACTGAACATGCTTCTATTCATTTATAGGATAAAGAAGGACTGAGAGCAGGCATAAAAGTTTGATCTGAATTATTAAACTGTTTCTTTGAATTTTTTCTTCCTGTGCTGCAGCTGAGTTCTCTAGCTAACAAATTTCAACACACTGGAGATTGGGGAGGGCTACGTTTTTGCCTTTTTTTTGTACTCCTACCTCTCTTTATGAACTCCAAGCCTACAAGAATGTCAAATATTACTGTGGTTTCATGATAATTTCAAAATACATCTATTTTTTTCCAACTACAGCAGAACCTCTTTGAAGCACAGACTATCTGTTGGTTATTTTATAAAAAAAGCAGAAAAGATCTTGAACCTTGATTGATGGTTTCTGAAGACTCATGTAATAAAAAATAATTTAATACAAACCATTCTGAATTTTGATTATCTTAATAGAGTTATAATAACTTGTGTGCTGTTAGAGGGAATTTTACATAATAAAGCTTAGTACTTTTAAAGAGCACAAAAACTTAAACTGTGTTGTTCTAACATGAAAATGAGACTAATACAAATAGCCATGAATTATATAAATATACCTAAAATACTTCTCTCCTCTTAAGACTATGGAAAAGCAATGTGTTCCATTAGCAACAGAGCCAGCAGAAGCAAATGACTTATTTTTTTGCCTCATTTGCTACCTGTCACCCTTCCTTCATTACAAGGATAACACTAATTCTCCCTTCTTCTATTCTCTATTGTTTCATGTGATTCTTTTCACCAAAAAGAAAGAGACAACAGATGATACAACTTGTCCAGAGAAAAGAAGCCATCCTTTAGACACTGCCAGAAAAAAAAAAAAAATTAAAAAAAATTGCATTCCCTTTGCTTCTTCTTCAGTAAAGGTTCTTCAGTGAAGGTACTAGTCTGTACCTTCTGCTCTCCTCCAGGCTGCCACAAATTTTCATTAAGCTTATAGAAATTTAATTGCCTTTGAAATGTCATTTCATATTACAAATATATTTTGGTTTGCTTAGTCTATCACAAGCTACATAGGGAGGTCTACAAGACAACATGGGTAGACACACAATGATATTGGATAGGCCCACTATTCCTCCAAGTCTTGCTAAAACATAATTTTAATTTAAAAAAAATAATACATAATCATCTATAAATGAAGTCTGTGATAAAACAGTCTTTTTAACTTAATGAATGTCATGCTCCTAGGCAGGAGTGAAACAAGAACCCACTCCCTGCCTCTTATCAGAGTGTGTGTGGGAAGGGGAGGGAATACAATGGTTTCACACCCACCCGGGGTCCTCCCAGTTGCTGGAAGGTCACGCCCCCATTCCAAGCCTCAAACCACAACAACAGTCTTTTTAACTTAAGGAATGTCATTAGGCTGTCAGAAAATAATTATTTATTAAGCAGATTGGTTCCAACTAATGTCAGGCCATTCGACAATTTTACCAGGCATGCAACAGAGCACTTGGCAAAGCTTCTTAAAACTTATGTCAGGCAGGTTTCCAAGCCTGTGTGGGTTTTGGCCTTCTCCCCTACTTTGCTCGTTTGGCATGACAGACTTTCAGAAGTGCTTTCAGGTCCCTACATTTGAGTCTGTCATTGCTGAAGCAACACATTTGCACAACAGCCATGAAATTCTCTTTCCATTCCCTTTCTTGGATTCATTCTTCTCTCTTTTTTCTTTTATTTTTTCCTTTCTTTTTTTCTTTCAAATTACGAAGCATAAGCATTCACTATACAAATTGTTATTATACCTTCCTTGAAACATCTCCTGCTCCATATTAATTCAGAGATTGACCTTGGATCTGGTCCATTTCCTATGTTACAATTTTTTTTTCTTGATGAACCAAAAGGACTGAATAGGTCATTCTCAACGGGAAAACAAAGAGATAAAAAAAAGTCTTCATATAACAATTAGTCTTTGACATGGGAGGCATGCCAAAGGACAGTGATTACACTGACAGATCCCAGAGGATTACTCTAGAGAGAAGAACCTTATTAATGTAACAATAGAAGAGGTCACATTCATTCTGGCAGACCAAATCCACTGACTGAGACCAACTTGCACTGTTTTTCAGCCTAAAAGTAGTACAGTCTTCTAAAGAGAATAAGTTGGTGTTCACAATCTCATTTAGAAGAAAGTCAAAACAAACATTTTAATTTCTGGGCAAGCAATGACATGCAAACATGCATAAATATATATCTATTTAGAACAATGAATATTTATATATAAGAACTGTTGAAATCACACAATGTAATTTCAACAGACTGATTCTTTTAAAGATCGCTAGCAAAATTCAACATGACAGATTCATTGACTGAATTACCTGAAAAAATTATGAGCAATCACAATCATTTTTCTATTGCTTTGAAAGGACCATATGCCAAACAACATTTATATCCATGAACAATCACTACCACCCATCCAGCCTCACCTTAAAAAAAGGTGGCTGGAGCACCAGTCCTAAAATAAAATAGCAATAAATAAAAAACAAGTATTTCATGCCAAGGACTCACTTCTACATGCAAAAGTTACAGCATGAGCTTGGTTAATGTCTACACTAACCTCACAACAGAGTTGCCTTAGAGTTAGCACAAGCAGTTCAAAGGAGGAACAGGCAGAGAGCAGATGCTAAAGCAGCATGAATAACCATTAGAATGCATGAGATTATTCTCCAGCCTTCCATTTACCTCGTAAGGATTCATGCAAGGAAAACGTGAAACAATAACTTCTGCGTAAAAATAGTGAGAAAATGTAACTAAATACAAGCTACTGAGTACTGAGAAAGCAGGCAAATATGCTGACAAAAATCATCTTCTGTATCTATGAAAATCATAGAATGACTGGAGTCATCATGGGGATAGAGGTTTGCACAAGATACCACCATGGTATTGTTATGCTAGCTCCCTTGCCCCAGCATAACTTTGGGGGAAACCCTAGCAGAGTTTAGAATTATTAGAATTGAATTTGAAATTATTTCTTTTTTTCATATTCTCTGTGATTTCAAAACTACTTCTCTTGATGTTTTTTATTTTAACCATAAAATGTATACATAAACACTGAAGATAATTTGGGCTCTAATGAATGGAAATACCTCAGTTAAACAGCACTGAAACATTTTTATTTAATTTTGAACTTTTTACTTAGTTTTGTCCTGACTATCATGTAATTTAATTTATTTTATCCCAATAAAACATCATAACATTTCACCCATTTTACATCAGGCTGTGTAAAAAGACTGCAATTTTCATCCCCCACCTCCTCCTACCTCCTGCCTATCTGCTTTTTATGAATAACGACAAACTCAAAATATGTTTTCTAGAATGGAATAGATGTATTAGTCAAATTATACAACCCAATTACAATTATGGCAATATTTACTAGTTGAATTATACCTCTAATTCTTATCATTATTATTCAGCCTGCACTACACCAAATGTATGGAAGTAGTACATGTTTGATTATATGTGCTTCAGAACAAGGTTTTCCTGATGAAATGCTGAGTAAGAATTAAATAGGAAGGGGTTGAGCAACACTGCCTGAGAAGTGTGTAAATGTGCAAAGCAGAGATTTATGATGCCCACACACATTGCAGATCACTGAAATAAGATAGATGGATATCCAAAATGTTGTACTGTCAGCACTTGATGTGTCAAGCCAGGAGAATATGAAATTATGAAAACTGTAATGCAGATTGCAGTCTAAATTATGGTTCATAAGACCGGGGGAAAAAATTCCATAATGACAATACTTTTCAACTTCCAAGTACCACTGAAAGAGACACGCTCCATCTTAATGCTAGGAAAAGTGTTCTGCCTTTCACCAGTCAGTGTCACTTTTCTATCTTTCACTTGTTTCAGTGCTGTTTGGCATAGTCTTACAGCTTTGCCAGAGATCTGGAGTAGTGGGGGACTTGCTCTTTAATGTATGATGATTATGACATGACATATGAGATCCAGATGACAGAACATAGACTTCTGTGTTCTAGATATCTGTGATAAAGATAGTTGCAACAGTTATCTTTGTAATTAATAATCAATTAGTGAGAAATGTGTATTTGTGGAATTCAGTGTGTCTCTTTCTAAAGTAGACAATTGAGCTAGCTGAAATGAGTGTCATTCAATGCCAGCATACATAAGATGGGGAAAGCTCTGACTTGCTATAAGTTTGTCTTTTTTTTTTTTTTTTTCTCCAATAAACTACAAAAATTTGTATAACAGCTTTTAAATTTGTTCTTAAATTTGTATAACATCTTTTGAAATGTATCTGATTTCCATAGTCGTTCTTAATATCTTACTATATTTCTAGTACTAGTTCAATGATCTGTATAATTTTCACTGGTGACTTCTTCAGTGAGTCTTTACTGTTGACATTTTGATTTTCCCAATCAGCATTGCAATATATTGCAATTGTAGCTTTAAGCCCCCTGTTATTCTGATACTGACTGTAATACTGATAGGCAAGCTGTACTGTGAAAGTGAAAACCTTGACAATTATTTAATATCAGCTCAGGATACACATTACAACAATACAGCTACAAAAAAACATTACAACAATATTGCCAGGGCATGCAGGGTTGGTGTTAGGAAAGCCAAAGTACAACTGGGAGTGTAACTAGCAAGGTACAATAAATGCTAAAGAACTTCTAATATTGTATTAAGCATAAATAAATATGGAAAAAATTGTCCTGCAGCTGAACATGGTGCATGATTTAGTGGCAGTGTATACAGGTAAGGCAGAGACACTCAATACCATCTTTACCATCATCTTTATTGACAATATCTTCCAGACCCTTCTGCCTAGAAACAGAGTTGATTGTCAGGAGCTATGAGGAATGGAAGAGGATCAAGCTGGGGATCTCCTGAAAAATCTTGACCCATATGACTCCATGGTACTAAATCAAGTGAATGTAGGGATGTTGAAACCAAACTAATGTCATTGTCAAGATGCTGTCTTTCATCTTTGAAAGATCATGGACACTAGGGAAGGACCTCAGTATCTAGTCTAAGGCAACTGTTGCGATCTTCTTTACAAAGGATGAAAAGGACATCTGGAGAATTGAAGCCTAGTTGCCTTCACTCAAGTGCAAGGGGAAATGACAGAATGAATAATCGTGAATGGTATATTGGAAAATATCAGAAGATGACTAGGAACAGCCAGCATGGACTTACTGAGATCATAGTTGACAAAACCAACAGTCTTCCATGATGAAATAATATCTGTAGATCTTTAGTAAGATTTTTGACACTGTTTCCAAACATTTTTTTATTTGCTTGGACAAGATGGATAAACTACTAGATGGGTAAAAAACTGACTGGCTCGATGGGCTACAAGTATTCCTGTTAAAAGTTAGTATTCAGCCTGCAGAACAGTTCCAAATGTCACATGTCTATCCACGCGAAGGGCCCAGTAGGCCAGCTGGAGAAAAACTGGCTAGGGAGCTTCTGTGTTGCAAAAGATCTGAGGGTCCTGGAGGACAAGAGGCTAAACATGAGCCAGCAACATACAAAATTCATAGCTTTGGATCAACACAAGAGTATACAGACCTTCTTCAATCATACTTAGATGCTAAACTTACCAGATACTTTAGCTCTAATACAAAGAAACATGTCTTCCAAATACTTTAATTAGAAAGTGTTTGGAAGTGTAAGCAGAATATAAAGTTTTTTATAACATCCCATTGTTCTTCACATTGTATGCTTCATCATAAAAAGAAACAACCATGAAGATACAAGAGGGATTAGATTTAGGAGGGAAGTTCTTGGGGCAAAACAGGAATAATAATTCAGGCAAAGAGAAAAAGTGGGTAGTGAGAGAGGAAAGGCACTATACTTCAGCTACATCATCTGCAATGCAAACTGTACTGACCTCTATGTGGATTTCATACGTGAGTTAATCCTATGGACTGTCTGTCCATGCAATGAGTACTGAAGAGAAGCAGATAATACTCATGGACCATTAACAAATATTCTTCATTAGATAGTGATGTTTTCAAAGATACAGTTGTTTATTACAGAATAGATTGAAAATTGAAAATATATATAACAGAACACATATAAAAAGGGGCCAGGCAGAACTTTTGCATATTACATTACTAGCCAAAACACCTTCTTAATTTATTTTTATTGTCACATAAAATGAACTTCACATTTAGAAACTTTTATGTTAAGAAAAATGAATCATTAATAGCAATTACTTTGAAGCATCTTTAGTTACATTGAGTTGTATAGACTGTTAATACCCTCTAAGTTAAGAGCACGCTGAAACTGAGCACGTTGCTGAATCACACTGGAGAGCCTATAGTGGGGGGGGGAGTGGAAAAAATCAATGGTAATTTCAGACTTTGAACAAGTATGAGAAAAAAAAAAAAAAAAGCTCTAAAATTGTATTAGTTTCCTGTTGTTTCTTATAGACATCGATACATTAATCTTGATAATGTAAACAAAGCAATGAGAGACTTGCACTGAATTTCTTTCACTGCTTTTATCTCACATTATAATATCATTTTATTGGATACTCTTAAAACTGAACACATTGTTTCACTGTCTCAGACACCAATGCATTCTCTGCAGACTGACAATGAAATCCTTTAAAACCTGTAATCTCAAATTAAAAGGATAAGGTGAAAAAGTTTGTGACCTTTTCAGTGATATTGCTAAGAAATTGTTTGGGTAACTGGACAGACAGCAGGGAAATGTATTTTACATTAAAATAGTAAACCCAAACTCAATACCAAAATAATATTAAATTTTCTTTAGTAATTTCTATTTCTGAATTCATAGGTAACTAACCTTAAAGTTCCCATTTAGTTTTGCTGCTGTATGTACTTTTCTTGAAATCAATACATGTTTAGACTGCATAGTGACTTCAACAAAAAATCAGAACAGTCAGAACAGACTTGGAGTCCTCTCGAGCAGTCTATCTATCTAGAGAAAATATCTTTTTTTCCTCTAATTTTTAAATTTAGTGTGAAACATTTTATTTCATCATGCCTCTCAAAGGTTTTTTTTTTCCTCCTCTTTCTGCTTTTCTTTTTCAACATCACTTTTCCTCTTCTGCTCACAGCTCTTCTCTTCTCTAGTTCACTTAGTTTTAACTTGCCAAATAACTTTTTAAATTAAAACACCACCCAGGTGGCTGAGAACAATTATGTTTATCAGTGGATATTTTAATTGTATTCACTAATATGCATATAATCTGAAAAGTCACATCATTTTTTAGATTTTTTCATTATTACTATTTTCCAAACAAGAGAGTACTTTCTGCACAATAAGTTTCTCAGGTTAGGAAAGATGAATAGTATAAGAATTTCAGGTCTTGTCTTAATACAGGTCTAGAAGTTACATGGTGAAGTGTTAATATTCAGCCTATTCTCTTCTGTAAAAAGAATTTATTTTTCCATATGGTAAACAGATTTATTACACATTTAAGTGAATGTAGCTAAAAATAATACTTTTCTAAATTATTATATACTGAACAAATATGTACAACATCAGCCGAACTCGTTGAATAAAAACCTTCAGAGTTGTACTTCCAATAACTTGATAGTTACTTCTTTCTGAAATGACCCTTCATTTAGAATGACTTAGATATTGTGTCCTACATCATCTCTTTTTGAGTCAATGAACGCTTGGATAATTAGGTATTCTGAAACGGTATCATAACCTTATTTTATATCTGTTCTTCTTATTTTGTTCAATGCAATTTTAGATTTTATGACTCATTGTTTAAACACTGCTGTTTCTTGGTCAAAAATATTGTATGCAAAATTAGCAAATAATTTTTAAAACAGACTCTAATGATAACTTTCTGAACAAGTGATTGAAGCCTTTTTTACATCGAATCGTTCTCTTCAGGCAGTACGTATTTTGAGGAAAGTAAGTTCCCAAAACACGAAAGGTTTTTCATGTAGAAATGAGTTTATCCTGTATATTGAACAATAAAATAGTTTATTTTTTATAATAAAATTTATAAAGCTGAGTTGCCATAGCTATCAATGTCTCAAAAGTAGGGTCTCTCAAAAGTAGGGTTACTAAAAAAAAACCACAACATTTTTTTTTTTTTTAACTTACCTTTCCTGTAGGTTCTAAAACCACACTGACTAAAAATAGAGAAAAGCACTTTTTCTGCAGCTACACTAAGTTCTTACAGTCTGGACAATCTACAGAATTTATGTATTAAAAAAAAAAAAAAAAAAACAAGCAAGCAAACAGATTTCAGACATTTAGTCTTAAACAGGCAAAGTTGAGGGCAACGAAACCCATGACATGAATAAAGTTTCTTGACCTGAAAGCTCTTAGACAACCAGAAAACTGAGATTACTAATTGAAGTTATTGAAACACTAACTTCATCTAATGCATACTCTCTACTAAGAACTGGGTGCATAGTTGGATGGTGTAATTTCTGTCAATTACTGTAAATTAGTGTTATTCTTTAAAAAGTACAACACAAACTGTGCCAATATGATGAGTTCATCAACATTCTCAAGAGCTAAGAACTAAAGGCTATACCATCTGCTTGCTGAAATAAGATGGCATGTTAAAATGTTGTGGTAGAATATAAATTAAATACCAATTCTGATTGATACTTCTAGATTTATTTTTTTAATTTATTTATTATCTTAATAGAGTTTTGTCCTGATATTGCAGATTACTTTTGTAACAGAAAAAGCCCCTTTGAAAGCATCACCTTTTACCATATCTGTAAGAACAAAATAGACAGAGATTAATTAAAGCTTGTATGTATTTGGGTTCTCTTTCCTTTCAGGTAATCAAAATTAATAATGTATTATATAAATGCAAGTCAAATTAGCTGGCATGTAGAATTGTTTTGAAATTGAAAAAAGAAAGAATTTTGTAGATTCCTCCACAGAATTTAGACTCTCAGAAGAAAAACAATTCACTTCTGTGGCAAATTATGACATGCCTATTGTTTTGATTAGTTTTCTGAGAAAAGAAATAGCTTACTGCAGATAAAGTGAGAACATGTTACTGCCAGAACTGCCTTTTCTGCATATATGCATTATACATTACACACTATATTGAAAAGTTATGTTAAATGAATGTCATAGTTCAAAAGTTAGGGATTTCAGAATTAAGCATGACAGCATTCTCAATCTGCCTGCCTGTGAAAATACAATTTGACACAGTCTTTGCATACACAATTAGATAATATTTTTTGCCCACAACTCCTTTTTCTTCCAGTGAATATTAATTTTGATACAGCTGTTGCAGAGTTTCCTTTTCTATTGGTATACACATAGATTAATACTGTTTCATAGTCACGAGACAAAGCAGCTCATGCTTCTGTATCTTCCAACTAGTCCTGACATCCCAAACCTCTAGTAACCTATGCATGGCCTTTTCTACGGCCAGTTTATGAACTGCTATCAGAAATATCTTTATAGCCAGTACCAACATTTTTCAAAACAGCCTTTGCAGGAGTGTTTTGCCTTAACAAAACCGTATTCATGCTAAGGTCTTAATTTTGCTGAAGACAATACTCCATTTTTTTCTGTACATATCTTGTCCTCAAAACAAAGTGACTTGTCTATGCAGATATCATGTTTATTAATAGGCACAAATTCGTATAAGTAGTAAATTTAAGTTAACCATTAAGACAAGATTTTGTAACAAGTTTACAGAAGTGAGATAAAATTGAACATTGGTTATGTATTCATTATAAAAACCTAAACTCATTGACTTCTAAATGATTTTTTTCTCAAAGAATAGGAAAAAATCATCAAATACTTCATAGGAGGAAAGCTTTTCATAAGATATTGAAAAAAAAAACCATGATATTTGACTATGTCCAAACGAATCCCTCATTCTTTACCCGTGGAACATAGGAGAAGGGGTATAACTGTGTACATGACTTTCTGAGGTGTAAATAAGCTGACAGGACTGGAGATATCTTCACATTCTTTACAGTCATAGAATTCATGTAGTTTAACCACTGTATCTAAATACACAATAGATAAAATTGTTAATAGGGTGTGAAGATCTGTTAATTTCTTAAGGTGAAGACATATTTATATATTTTATATTTATACATATATTTATACTTTTTAGCTTTAAAGTACTTTTACATATATATGTGCTTATAT
>NW_008602132.1:0-7690 GCF_000691845.1 Merops nubicus | reverse complement strand
CGGCCGCGGGAGACGCCGGGAGGAAAAGGATTGCCAAAAGCAAGCCGGAACCGAAACAAACGGAAAACGCAGGGGAGAGAGTTCCCTTTTCCTCTTCGCCTCGGGCGCCGGCTACGCGGCCCGTCGGGACGTGGTTAATGGCCATGGTAGTGCCGGTTTCGTGGTTGGGCTTGATGGTCTTGACGGGTTTTGTCGCCCTCAAAGTGAGCGGGCCGGTGCCCGCCGTCTGCAGCATCATGCTGCCGTTGGGGTTCTGGCCGCACCGAGGGGGCCCACAGCAAGCGTGAGGGGGCCTCGGGGTGCAAGCAGCCTGTCTCGCCCTCTTTCTCAAGATGTTCAAGTTTTTACTTGGATAATGGTAAGATTTAGCAATGTTGTGCCTCTCACTCTCACTAATGTGTATAGCATTTCCTTACAGTCTATTCAGTGACAGAAAATTGATCTTATAAGCAGATATCGTGTAGACGATGTACTCTACATGGAAATGTGGGCAATATCTCAGTACTGTTCAGAATTCGTGGGCTACACAATGTTATCGGGGTGCAGCCCCCGTCCTTCAGCCCAGCCAAATAACCTTCCTTTTGACTTCTCCAAAAATTGCTACACTGCAAGAAGGAGTTGTGAGGAAATACTTAGTTTTGATCCATGCAAGATGAGAAAAGTAAAATTGTAGACAGCGGTGAAATTGTTGAGATGGAATCAGCACTTTAAAGATTCAAGAAGAAAAACATAAGCAAGAAAAGACAAAATCCTCCAAGAGAAAGGAAGGCAGAAGGAGCAACACGAAGCACTGTTAGCCTGTTGCAAGAAGCAACAGTCCTCCATATAGATTCATAGAGTCATTCTGCTTGGAAGAGACTTTCAAGATTGTCAAGTCTGACCATTAACCCACTACTGATATGTCATATGATTGTGTATGCAGTCAAGACTCATCGGGTGTCTTACCAAAGGAGGTTGTTAGTGGCTCAGTAATTCCAGCTGCTGTGTGAATTAGCCAATAAGTCATGGCTTTATATTTTTGAGTTGTGTATATGCTGGTTGCATGCTCTTTTAATGGGTGGTAAGAGTCGCCTGAATGAATTAACTTGGAGCAGAAGTGCTGATGAAGGACAGAGACAAGACCCAGCTTCTTGCTGTGTTCTCTTTTAGGAAGAAAACGAGTATTTTCTGCCCTTCCAACCCATTTAGTCACGCTTGTTACTGTGGGCATGCAAAACTGGGTTTTCAGAAGAGTCACAGAATCAGAGAACCGTATTTTTGGAAAAGGTCTTAAGATCATCAAGTCCAATCATTAGCGCAGCTCTGCCAAGTCCACCGCTAAACCATGTCCATAAGCTCCACATCTACACATCACTACCTCCAGGGATGATGAATTAACCACTTCTCTGGGCAGCCTCTTCCAGTGCTTGATAACCCTTTCAGTAAAGAAACTTTTCCTAATATCCAAACTAAACCTCTCCTGGTGCAACTTGAGGTCATTTCTGCTTGTCCTAGTTCTTCTTAAATGGGAGAACAGACTGACCCCCACCTCGCTACAACCTCCTTTCAGGTAGTTGCAGGGAGCAATAAGGTCTCCCCTCAGCCTCCTTTTCTCCAGCCCAAACAACCCCAGTTCCCTCAGCTGCACCCCACAGGACTTGTGCTTTAGAATCCTCACCAGCTTCACTGCCCTTCTTTGGACACACTCCAGCAACTCAATGTCCTTCTTAAACTGCGGTGCCCAAAACTGAACACGGTATTTGAAGTGTGGCCTCACCAGTGCCAAGTACAGCGGCACTATCACTTCCTACTCCTCCTGGCCACACTATTTGTGATACAAACCAGGATGCTGTTGGCCCTCTTGGCCACCTGGGCACACTGCCAGCTCATGTTCAGCTGGTTGTTGAGCAACACCCCCAGGTTCTTTTCTGCCAGGCAACTTTCCAGCCACTCTTACACAAGCCTGTAGTGTTGCATGGGGTTCTTGTGACCCAAGTGGAGGACCCAGCACTTGGCCTTGTTGAACTTCATATCATTGGCCTTGATCCATTGGTCCACCCTGTCCAGGTTCCTCTCTAGAGTGTTTCTACCCTCAAGCCCTACCCTACATTCCTGCCCAATTTGGTGTCATCTGCAAATTTACTGAGGGTACCCTTGATCCCCTTGTCCAGATCATTGGTAAAGTTATTAAGCAGAACTGGCCCTATACTGAGCCCTGGGAAACACCAGTTGTGACTGGATACCAACTGGATTTAACTTCATTCACCACCACTTGTTAGGCTTGGCTATCCAGACAGTTTTTTACCCAGTAAACTGCCTGTCCAAGCCATGAGCAGCCAGTTTCTCAGGCAGAATGCTATGGGAAACATGTGTCAAAGGCTTTACTAAAATCCATGTAGACAACATCCACAGCCTCTCCCTTATCCACTAAGCAGATCACCCTGTAATAGAAGGAGATCAGGTTGGTCAAGCAGGACGTGCCTTCCATAAACCCATGCTGACTGGGCCTGATCATCTGGTTGTCCTGCATGTGCCACGTGATGGCACTCAAGATTATCTGTTTCATAACTTTCCCTGGCACCAAGACCAGACTGACAGGCCTATAGTTTCCTGCATCTTCCATCCAGGTCTTCTTACAGATGGGCATCACATTTGCTAACCTCCAGTCAACTGGGACCTCCCTGGTTAGCCAGGACTCCTGATAAATGATGGAAAGTGGCTTGGCAAGCACTTCTGCCCTCTTCATCTGTACCCTTGGGTGGATCTCATCGGGCCACACAGATTTGTGTGTGTCTAAGTGGTGTAGTGTATCACTGACCATTTCCTGTTGGATTATGGGGGCTTCATTGTGGTCTCTGTCCCTGTTTTCCATCTCAGATGGCTGGGCACTCAGAGGACGTTTAGTCTTACTGCTAAAGACTGAGGCAAAGAAGGCATTAAGTCCTTTGGCCTCTTCCTCATCCCTGGTTACTATATTTCTTACCACATCCAATAAAGGATGAAGATTCTCCTTAGCCCTCCTCTTGCTGTTATAGAAACATTTTTATTGTCTTTTATAGTAGTAGCCAGATTAAGTTCTAGTTGGGCTTTGGCCCATCTAATTTCGCGGTCCTCCTGAGTTTCCTGTCCTTTCTTCATAAAGTCATAAACTCTCCTTTTTTTTCTGGAGTTCCAGCCAAAGCTTGCTGTTCAGCCAGGCCAGTCTTCCCCGAGAGCTCATCTTTCAGCTCATGGGGATGGCCTGCTCCTGTCCCTTTAAGATTTCCTTCTTGAAGAGTGTCCAGCCTTCCTGGACTCCTCTGCCCTTCAGGACTGCTTCACAGGGTCTCTGTCAACCGGCCTCCTCACCAAGCCAAAGTCTGCCTTCTAGAGTTCCAAGGTGGCAGTTCTGCTGATCCTGCTCCTTACTTCTCTGAGAATCAAGAACTCAATCACTTTGTGATCACTATGCCCAAGACAGCCTCCAACCATCACATCACCCACAAGGCCTTCTCTGTTTGCAAACAACAGGCCCAGTGGGGCAGCTTACTGCATTGTCTCTCGCACCAGCTGTGTGAGAAAGTTATCTTCCACACGCTCCATGAACTTCCTAGACTGTTTCTTCTCTGCTGTATTGTATTCCTAGCAGACATCTGGTAAGTGGAAGTCCTCCATGAGAACAAGGGTTAGTTATCACGAGACTTCTACCAGCTGCTTATAGAGTATTTCATCTGCATCTTCGTCCTGGTTGTGTGGTCTGTAGTAGACTCCCACCATGATATCTGCCTTGTTGGCCTTCCTCCTGATTCTCGCCCATAGATGCTCAACCCTGTCATCACCATCGTTAAGCAACAGGCAATCAAAACACTCCCTAGCATTCTGGGCTACCCCACCATCTCTCCTTCCTTCCCTCTCCCTTCTGAAGGGTTTATAGCCATCCATTGCAGCACTCCAGCTGTGAGAGTCATCCCACCGTGTTTCCACTATGGTAACTATGTCATAGTTTTCCTGCTGTACAGTAGCTTCCAGCTCCTCCTGTTTGTTGCCCATGCTGTGTGCATTACTGTAGATGCACTTCAGTTGGGCTCTTGATCCTGCCGCCTTTCTGGAGGGGAGAAACCCTAATTCCTTTGTGACCTTTCTCTGGTGCTCCTGTGGTTTCTAGCACATCAATAACCCTTGTGTCTTCACATGGATATTCATCCCCTACCTTCACTGGGATGACAGACCATGCTATCCATGCTAGGGTGACCTAGCTAGCACACCGTCCCTCAAACTTTGGTGTGCTGCCCCCAGGCTTATCTCTGGTGAGCCTGATTTTATCCCTTTCACCCTTTAAATCTAGTTTAAAGCTCCTTCAATGAGCCCTGATAACTCTTGTGCAAAAATCATTTTCCCCCTTTGAGATAGCTGTACCCTGTCTGTCGCCAGTAGACATGGTGTTGTGTAAACCACCCCATGATAAAAAAACCCCAAAACTCTGCTGGTGACACCAGGCTTGAAGCCAGGTATTGATCTGCTGGCTCTTCCTGTTTCTTCCCTTATCGTTCCCTGCAGCCGGGAGGATAGAGAACACAACTTGTGCTCCTGATCCCTTAACCTGTTGTCCCAAGGCCCTGAAGTCTCTTGGTTGCCCTCAGGTTTCTTGTTGCAACTTCATCACTGCCTACCTGAAAAATCAATAGTGAAGGATCATCTGAGGGCCTGCCATACCAGGGCAGGAAGTTTTCTCTTCCCACCTTTAACCTGGACCCCAGTTAACATTACTTAGTAAGAACACACTAGTAGCGTTATTTAGTAAGAACAATGATGATGTGATAGTGTCAGTGTGCTTGAGTACTGCATCATGAATGTGCATTTTCCTTAGAGGGAAACCAAAACTCAAGCTGATGGATGAGGGAAGCCAAATAGAGTTACAAAGGCAAAGGAGACAAGGTAGTGTAAGCATGCTCTGTGCTGGATCTCTGCTCTCTTGGGCATCCTGAAGGTGCAGTTTACCCACTTGTTCATTTTAAAGATTCTCACTCTGTAGGAGGATAGAAAAACATCTTTAATTTATGTTCTCTGGTAATAAACTTATAGAACCTACCTTATTTTAGGGACCACATGTGTAGTGGTACTAAAAAGGTAAGTGGTATTAGTGATAATAGGAACATGGATGCTGTAAAAGCTGCTGGACTCAGACTAGTGGCAAGTTGAATTTAAATATCAGCAGTCAATTACTTGCTGACTAAACCCATGTTCTCGAGCACAGGATTTGATACCTTTCTAAGTGGTTAGCCTATCTGGTGCAGCTGTAATGGTAAAATTCACATGGATGCCTTTGGTGGTAGTAGACCTTTGATGTGTACTTCAGCATTTCTCTGAGACATATTCTTATTAATTTGCCAAATTTGGAAATAAAGATTCTCCCTTCAAAAGCTGAGAACTGCCAACTTCTGGGATCAAACTCAGCACAGGGCTTCTGTCTCCATAAATCCTGAATGTGATGAACACTGCTGTAATATTTACTGGCAGCAAAATAAATTCACCAGAAGACAGTCAGTTAAAAATAAAGAATGATGTCATGCTCTGCCTGTCACTCCCTATCATTGAGGATGGCACAAGGCTGCTCTTTTTATGTACAAGGAAGCCTCAGAAGTACATGATTTTTATTCCAAATAATCTTTCTTGGTAGCAAGCAACAGAACTGAGATTAATTTTTTTTAAAAAAATAATTTGGTATTTTACCAATGTGAACATGTTGATATTAAATATAAGTAATCAAGACCTTGGATTTATTTTTCCCCTATATGAAATGTCTGCAAGTGTGATTATTAAAAACTAACTGTGTAGTTCCTCAAAGCATATAAACTGTGTGTGTTCAGCTTATACAGTGTTACAAATGGGGTGTATTTTTCTTGAACCAGGAGCCTGAATTCTTCCAGGGAATTTAAAAATAACAGAAGAAATAAATCAGTTCTCAAGCAGCTCTTTAACAAAACAGCCCATGAGAAGAACACAGACTATCCAACAGTGTTCATGTGTACTAGCAGCCTATTCTCAAGAGCAGACAGCATCAAACATCAGAGAAAAACACTTCAACTCGCTTAATGTATGTGTGCCATAGGCTGCCACACTAGGTCTCTTTTTAATCCTTTCACACCTCTGAGAGAGACGGTTCTAAAACTACTGTCCACCTGGAAAAAGAAGTACATTTGTGACCATTCTTTGCATTTCCTGTTTCAGTTTTTCATCCCACTTCTGTGTTTATATTGTGTGTTCTATATTTTTCATTCTCAGCTAGTTCTGCAGCTGAGTGGAAAATCAAAAATTAATTTTGGTGGCTATCTAGCATCAGAAGTGTGAGTGATCTGAAAATTCCCTTTAGAGAAGGGAGAATAGGAATGTTTGGCATTAACTTATTTTGCTGTGAGGTACTACTAAGGTTTCTCTGCTGTCTTTACTATTTGGAAAAGCAGGAATTGTAGGACAAGTCCAGATAAGCAGGTAATTTCAGTGAAACATGAGTCTTTTTTTAGTAATGGTGCCCAGCTTGAGAATTTTTGAGAGGAGGCAGGAGATGTTTGCTACATGATTTATGTTCTGGGAACAACCCAGAGGTCAACAACAGAGGAAAATCAGAAGTGCCCTTACATAGCAGCAGCATGGGTTTATGTTTGATTCTGTCCACATTTTCTACCACTGACACTTTTTCTCTTCTCATATTTTTGTTGCTGTTTGTCCATTATTTATGTCAGTCTAAAGGCATACTCTAGCAAATTCATGTGTAATTAGGACTCAGGGAATTGAGTCCTCTGTCCTGGTTACTGGTTTCCCAGTAAATACAATGAAAGCATTGACCCATTTGTTCCTTATCTCATCAGCGTTAGGCAGAACCAGAGAACACAGCATTAGCAAGAACTGATCATGAGCCAAGCAAAAATGACTGTCCTGCAACTTTGAAAAGACAAGCTCAAGAAAGATGGGCATTTAGATCACTGTTGCCTTTCAGTGATTTCTGGTTGTTCTGTTATTTAATTCAGTTTATTTCTGTGTTACTGGCTTCAACTAATCTGTCTTTTACTGGCTCCTGACTATCGACAAATACATGGAAGGCTTTTGCTTAATTCCAGGCTGTGACCAGAGTGTTACTGAACACTTGCATCTTTTCAAGGCTAGGTGGCTGCAGTGCTTTATGTAAAGGAGATTTTGTGATGCCCTTATATGGATGAAGTTTATGGAGAATGCAGCAACCTCATGTTTACAGGCTCACATACCTCCCCTCCCCTCACTCCCAGGTGCAGGTGACTCGCCAGCTGGACAGGCAGGAGAAGCTGATCCGTGTCCTGGGTGCCAGGCAGCATTTTGGGGAGCTCTCCCTGCTGCAGTAGGTGCCTAGGCCCCCTGCCCACGACTCCCGCCCCATGGCTCGGCCTGACCACCTGACTGCGGTGGCACTAGCCAGCCCAGGCTGGCTGCAGGCAGAGAGCTGGTGCCTGTGGCAGTGGGGGGTGTCCTTCTGTGTCCCCCCTGCACGCCGGCACAGCCCGGGTGTCCCCGGGGTCTCCAGAGGACGGGGAGACACGTGCAACCCCCTTGCAGTGACAGCCCCCGCAGTGACACCCCCCACAGCGTCACCCTCCCGTGACCCCCCCACTCTGCGCAGGAACAGCCCCCAGACTGCCACGTGCCAGGTCCAGGGGCACGTCACCTGTGTCACCATGACCAAGGAGTGGGTGTCCCCACATCC
>NW_008602131.1:0-24564 GCF_000691845.1 Merops nubicus | reverse complement strand
TGACATTACAGTATTATATAACAGAGTGTCATTCTGTATATACGTTGTGATGCATACAAACAGCCTTTTAATGGCTGGAACATAGGTTTATCTGTAATGTAAAAAGAAATCATGCATGGACAATATAATGGATTAATCATTAGAACTCTGTATCATACTATAAAAAAAATTATCTGTCTCTGTGCTCTGCTTTGTAATACCTAAGCATGGTAGGGTGACTGTTTATAACGTGACACTACAATACTTTCAAGATTCCTTTGGAAAATCTCTTATTGATTCTTTTGTTAGTGGAGCTTGGAAAAATGCTCACTGACTACCCAGTAGAGGCCTGCGTTAGGGTGAGATGCTTCTCTCTGACTGCATGAGATAGGCAGGGGGATTCAGATGTCTATACATAGTCAACCTGTACCAGGTCAGGCACAGGATAATACCCTGGTAGGCCTTCAACTGCCTCTCTCGTAAGTAAATATATCCTACAAATCCTGTGCCATACCTGTTAGCCCTATCTATGTCTCTTGGATGTCCTAGAGTATCTTGGACCGTGCTGGACACCCATGTTCAGGTAACTCAATCAGCCCCTTGATATCTTTTGATGATCCTGTGAATTCAAAAACTTAGAGAAGACACTTAAATCTAGATGTCCTGGAACTGAATCCTAGCAAGAGGTGTTTACATTGCCAAACAACAGACAATTAGGGAGAGAAACATCATTGAAATGCTGGGGTTTGAACCCCGAGCCCCGAATTAAGGTTGACATATGGGTGATTCCCACAGCCCTTCATACAGAGGTGGTGAGTTTGCCTTAGAGCTTCCCCCCAGGGTGCGGCCGGCCCTGCAGGGAGAGCCAGAAGGGAAATGAGCCCCAGGGGTCCCGCAGTGAGTTGCCAAAGGTCAGGGGTCTGCTTGGGGATAAAAGCTGGGACCACTGGCAGGGAGTCAGGAGTGTCTGTCTGTGGAGTGCACTCCCCAGAGCTTCCTGGTTCAGGGCAGACCTCCTGACTCTCCTGGAGCTGGGCCCCAGTCTGTTTAGACCTTTGCGAACGCTAGCCGAGTGGGTGAGAGTCGCCATTTGGGCACCTTTTTCTTATGTATTTAACTTGCTGGTTTGGCTGTTTCCCATGACAACTATGGGCAACCTCAGTTCACTGTTTGTACCACCTGTTGTGGGCTGAGTCACATCTTTTGTGGGATTGTTGGGGGTGGCATCGATTATGTACGAGCTGGTTGACCTGTTTGTACCCCCGTCGGTCATTCATGTCATAACGTTTTTGTTTACAGTACAATCTGCGTATTGGTTTCTATTTCTGCTGGTGCTATAATTTTTTTTGGGCCTGGTCATTGTCAGAATAATCATGGGACACTGGATCATTCACAGTTTATTTCTTTATGTTCATTCCCCACCTTTATTTGGGAGTGCTCCACCTGGTTTGAAAAAGGCAATGCATGTGTTCAGCTGGGGGGGATGGAATCCGGCAAGGCATTGCTACTAAAAGGCATTTTCAACGACAGAGAAACAGCTCTATCTCTCTGTCCTATACAGGCTTACAGCATTATTCGAGAAGGCTGTAAACCCTTAGACATCCCACAAAACTTCAATTAAAAAACACTGTAAACTGAGAAGAATCACAACAAATGTAATAATTATGTCTTAGGCCACAGAGTAACCACACAGGGCTAGAAAGCCAGAACTAGGGACTACGTAGAGCTGTAGGTACAAAGTAGTCAATGATATGAGAACCAAGAAGAGGTCACTGGTCTTTATGCAGTTAGTTAACACAGGCATACCTTTGTATTTCAGGTACCTGAAATCAAATGAAATAACTAACGTTTAAAGTCAAAGCAATCTTTGCCACTAAGTTCAATGAGTATAATAAGTGTTAGATCAAAAATGAAGGAGACAACAGAGGAACAATCTGCAGCTTCCTCCTTAATTACCACCTTGTGTACAGGCTTGAACTTTAGCAGTTCAGAGTTTCTTTCTTATCAAAAGAAGGGAATTCTCTCAAGAAGAAGATTCATAAGATTTCTAAGGATGTTCTGCAAGGGTTGAACTACATCCTGTGCTGTTCAACTTCTTCACTGATGGTCTGAAAGTAAATTTAAAATCACTATTTATGTAACCATGTCATGTGATAAGCAGAGGAGTCATTCAGAAAGCTTTTGTTTGAATTGATGACTGCAGCATATTAAAAAAAGAACAATGAAATGTTATCAGATACATCTAGATTACAGCTAGAAACAAGAAATTAAGGATATCAGATGACTGTCTCGTGAAAACTAGTGACTCTGATGAAGAATGCAATCTCGCTTCTCAATATGATGCTGAGGTAGAAAAGAGAATGCAGACTTTTAAGTGATAGAAAGATGTTTAGGGGAAGACATATAAAGATAATTTTATCTAACTGAACTGTTTTTTTTTCTGGCAGTGGTACTGGAGGACAGTATGAAGTTCTAGTATTCTAAATTTTAAACTTCATAAAACTGAAGAAGATTTTAGAAAATTTCATAGCATGGTCTAAAAAGCTGAATATCCTTGAGACTTACAGAACTTAATTTTTGTATAGTATCCAAAAGAAGATGGAATTGTTATTCTTTAGCAATTTTTCTATAAGTATCTTCATAGAAAATATCAGTTACTAAATTTATAAAGCCATAAGAAGAATCACTCATTGGGTGTTGAAATCATACACAAACTGCCTAATGGCTTGGTAAAGTATCTCTCTCTTAATATTTTAGGTTTGAGATTGAGTGCCATACAGTGATACGCTTCACTCAAATGCAAGCTATGCTTTAGTTAGCACACGAATCATTAGGCTTGATGCAAAGATAATTGGATGAAATGTAGCACCAGCAGAAAACAAGAGATCACAGTAGATTATCTAATTGTCTCCTCTGGCCTTAATTTCTAAGAAACTGCTAAATATTGTAATGGGTCAGATCTTCAGCTGTCAAAATTTGGCATAGAGTTGCTCATTTGATTTATTCCTGGCATATTAATAATTTAATTGTTTCTTTTGCTAAATACACTGCATACATTCCTACAGCTACCATCAATAATCAGTTTGCTGGAAATCTCTTCAGGTTTTGAGTGTGAGTTGGCAGATGACACCAAGCTGTATGGCATGCTCAACATGCTGGTGGGAAGAGATGTCATCCAGAGAGACAGGCTGGAGAGGTGGGCCTGTGCAGACCTCATGAGGTTCAAAAAGACCAAGCACAGTTACTGCACATGGGTAAGGGCAATCCCAAGCACAAATACAGTTTGGGCAGAGAACGGATTGAGAGCAGCCCTGAGGAAAAGGACTTGGGAATGTTGATTGGTTAGAAGCTCAACGCTGGCCCAGAAAGCCAACCATATCCTGGGCTGCATCAAAAGAATCATGACTAGCACGTTGAGGGCGGTGGTTCTCCCCTTATACTCTGCTCTTGTGAGAATCCACCTGGAGTACTGTGTCCAGCTCTGGGTTCTCCAGCATAAGTAGAACGTGGACCTGTTGGAGCAGGTCCAGAGGAGGGCTGCAAAGTTGCTCAGAGGGCTGGAACACTTCTCCTACGAGGACAGGCTGAGGGAGTTGGGGTTGTTCAGCCTGGTTAAGAGAAGGCTCCAGGGAGAGCCATCCAGTACCTAGAGGGGGCTTACAGGAAAGTTGTAGAGGGACATTTACAAGGACATGTAATGATATGACAAGGACCAATGGGCTCAAAGAGGAAGAGGGTAGATTTAGATTAGAAATTAGGGAAAAGTTCTTCACTGCAAGGGTGGCGAGGCACTGGAACAAGTTGCCCAGAGATGTGGATGCACTGTCCTTGGAAGTATTCAAAACCAGTTTGGTGGGGCTTTGAGAAAACTGGCCTAGTAGGAGGTGTCCTTGTCCATGGCTGGTGGGTTGTAACCAGATAGTCTTTAAGATCCCTTCCAACTCACACTATGACAACAAATTTTGTTCTCAGATAAAGTGCTGATGTAGTATTTTATTTTGCTTTCAGTTATTAAAACAAGAACTACTGTACTTTCACAGTATTCTTGTGCTTAATCAGCATTGACAGTATTTCTAATTTATTGGGAGCGCCCTCAGTAGGTTTGCCGATGACACCAAGTTAGGTGGGTGTGTTGATCTGCTTGAGGGTAGGGAGGCCCCGCAGAGGGACCTCAACAGGCTTGGCCAATGGGCTGTGGTCAGTTGTGTGAGCTGTAACAAGGCCAAGTGCCGAGTCCTGCACTTGGGCCACAGCAACCCCATGCAAAACTCCAGACCTGGGGAGGAGTGGCTGGAAAGCTGCTCGGCAGAAAGCCACCTGGGGGTGTTGATTGACAGCTGGCTGAACCTGAATCAGCAGTGTGCCCAGGTACCCAAAAAGGCCAACAGCATCCTGGCTAGTATTAGGAACAGTGCAGTCAGCAGGACTAGAGAAGTGATCGTCCCACTGTACTTGGCACCAGTGAGGCCACATCTTGAGTACCATGTTCAATTTTAGGCACCACAGTAAAAGAAGGACATTGAGGTTCTAGAGAGGGTGAAAAGAAGAGAAACAAAGCTGGTGAAGGGTCTTGAGGATAAGCCTTACGAGGAGTGGCTGAGGGAAATGGGGTTATTTAGCCTGGAGAAGAGGAGGCTCAGGGGAGACCTTAGGACTTTCTACAACCACCTGAAAGGAGGTTGTGGTGAGGTGGGTGTTGACCTCTTTTCCCAAATAACAAGTGATAGTACAAGAGGGAATCGTATTAAGTTATGACAGGGGAGGTTTAGGTTAGACATTAGGAAAAAATTCTACTCTGAAATGGTTATCAAGGACTGGAACAGGCTTCCCAGGGCAGTGGTTGAACCATCATCCCTGGATGTATTTAAAAGCCATCTGGATTGGGTGCTCAGGGGGTTATGGTGTAGTAGTGGCCTGGTAGAGTTAGATAATGATTGGATTCTATGACCTTAAAGGTCCTTTCCAAACATAGCGATTTTGTGATTCTGTAATGAACAGTCTATTTCACACCTACTTTTTTCTATCTTTTTCTAAAATACCTTCTATTCGGAACCTGTGACTAAACTGTGACTTCTAAACAGAACCTAGACTAAATGAATTTGAGTAGTGACTAAAATTAGAAGCATAGAAACTGAATAATGAGACTGTGCTATTAAGTCAAATGCTATTTGCTCTATTTTCTCTGAAATTTTGCACGATATTTGTATTCTGTGCCTATATCCTAACCATTTTTTAAAAACTTAAAAACATAAGAGAGAAACTTGAATGTCAAAGGTTTCTCTGGTTTCAGTAAGAGAGTCAAATCAATGGTGCATAAGAAGGAATACTGGCTTTTTAACCAGAGTAGGAACCGAGTGATTTTAGTGAGTTTTAATTCATGTCTCTGTTACACAGTATGTCTGTGTAGAGAAATAAGAGTTTGGGTCAAGTGATGTACATCAGTTAAAGGAATTTTTATGTCTTTTGAAATAAAATGAAGCAGCTATGTATTAAATTTCTTAATGAAAGGTCTGTCCCAAGTCTGAGATGTGGATTGGTGATTTTTAAAGATTAAATTATTGTTTCACAATATGTGGAGTTGTACATAAAATCTACCAGACTCTAATGGAAACTCCATTCATTATAGAGGCTGTAGAGTGTCATCTCCCTCCAGCAAAGGAGAATACACAGCAACTGAAAGAGGGTCAGACCATACATATGACTGACCTCCATCTCTGTGTGGAACAAGACTAAGTTGTATATGTTGGGATACAAGAATATATATGGAACTCAAATTCAGGTCTGCACTCAAGTATAGCATTACTACTTTAGCCATAAATCTCAGGCTAGCCCATTTGGGTTCTCAATGTGTTTTAGTGTGGTTCCAAGTCACTATGTTTGTACAATGGGCATGAGCCAGATGTATGATACTTCTTTTAGCAACCACCTGCATTCACTGCCTGTCCAAGAGGGCTGCCAGTGTTGCCTGCAGCAAGAGCAGTGAGGATCTGAAGGCTGTTTGGGTTGGCTGCCTTAGACTGAGTGGAACTGACAACTGAAGGTAGTGGCAACCAATGGGCAATACTTGCTATGCCAGTCTTCATTTAGAAATACAAGTGTTGGGTCTGCTATAGGGTGAATATCACACAACTGATGTCTTCTTTTAAAGTAATATACATTTTTTTTTCTAATGTATTTATAGGTGGTAGGACAGTACTAGAGGGAAAAATAAAAAATAGTCACTTACAGACTCCTTTGTCCTAAATCAAAGCCAACCAACTTTGTAATGTGTAGAACTATATAGAAATGCGTTTTGACACAATCCCAAAAGTAAAATACCTTCTGTTTTTTTCACAGGTGTTTCAAGGAGTTTCAAATAGTATTTGAGGAAGAACCAAGATATGTGTACCATGACAACAGTTTCATAAATTTTGGCTTTGCTTGGTGTTAAAGTGAAATGTGTGAGGTATACGCAAACCAAAACTGAATGATCATTCTGGAACAAATCTCTTTTCAAATGAAGTTAGCTAGTTTGTCAAAATTTTGACTGAAACCATTGCAACTATAAGAATGACTGATAGACTACATAAAAGAAATTATTGACCTTATTCAGTTTCTATTAGACTTATGTCCAAAGCTCTGCCAAGCTGGCATCTTTGTAGGCACTTTCAAAGAAAAAGTCTAGAACTGAAAGAGCAAAGAAATTGAATTACCCAAAGCAAATATGAGAAGAAGTGTGGAAGGCACATTCTCAGATTTGAGAAGAAGGAAATGCTTTTATACAGCAACTTGCCTGAAGAAAAAAATATCCCAGGAAAACCAGCCCTGTCTTCTCCAGATCTCAGTCAAGAGCAATGAAAAATATGTATCTGGTCTGGAATAGTGATGAAATTGGGTGCTGTTTGCCTAACAAGGATTCAGACTAGTTTAAGGAAGGCAAGTGTTACTCTTCTGTCATTCTCTTTGATGGAATTTGGGCTTTTAGTCTCTTTTTAAACAGAAGCTGTGGGTTAAAAAAATAATGAGGAGGAGAGGCTTGGTCACTACTAAGATGGACCCTAAACAAGTCAACTATTTCAAAATAAGACTTTTTCTATAGATAACATTACTGGTGAGACAGCAATAAACTTAAAGTCAGTTGAGTAACAATGTTACAAGTGTGTCAGCCCTGTGTGATGTGTGCAGTCTGCTGAGGAACTGGCTAGAATTGAATAATGAAATAATCTCTAAAAGTCATTTGAGTGACAACCCTGAGAGGGGCTAGAGAAGCAAATAATAAAAATTCTTATAGCCCAGTTTTCACCCTCAGAGTAATTTCACCTTCTCAGTGTTTTGCTGTGTTTTTTTTTATTTCATTTGCTACCTAAAAAAATCCCACCCATTAAACGTCACTTCAGGTTTTTGAAAACAAGACTAGCATTATTTTCTGAAAAGGAGCTTAAAATATTGATACATAAATATCTAAATCAGATCTAAATAAATCTAAATATAGACATCTTAATCAGAATAATTCTGGTTAAATCTGAATAGGAAAACACAAAATCCTCTGTTCTGACCTTGCCAAAGTTCTTTCTTTCCCTCAAGTGTTTTACTGCTGTAAGAATTTATTGAAATTGACATTCTTGCAGAATATGTAGATTTTGACAAAACTGGCCTTTTTTTTTCTGGATGAAAAGGTCACAGGACTTTGTTCTCTATGAGTTAGGAATACTGTACCTTGTATACAGTATATGTCAAGACCTTCTGAAAACACAATGCCACATTATTATCAGGTATCCTGGATACCACATGATCTGTTGTTATTGTGTGCTCTACTCATTTGGTGGGAGGACATAGGGCAATGAAGCCATAGCTTCATGTTTTTAGCCTGTTCTACCCACCTGTCCTATGGACAGGCTGCCAGTGTTGATGTTAATGCAACTCAGGTGCTTCATCCTGAATATTTGCCTCTTTCAAAGGAGTGATACTAATATCTTGAGATTTTTATTCTGTAAAAACATTACAGTTGGGAAGATTTTCCTTCTTAATTTAGGCCGTAGGACATGATTTCCAAGCTACATCCAGCTACATGAAGTCACCTAAATTGTAGGTACAGCTACACTATTCTTTCCCCATGAGGATAGAGCACCACCCTCGCTGAAATAAAAACTTTTTTTTTGCCTTATTTTTTAAGTGACCTTAGATTGCTTAGAATCACTTATTCATTTAGCCCTTCCCTAATCCTTGTTTCGGATCAAACTTAGCTGACAAGTTAGCATTTTCTTCTGTGGTGTTGCTAAAAATATCAGAGACCATAAGACCCAAAACAATTCCTGAGCCATATTGGTGTGAGTACATACATGAAGTATTGGTTCATAATTGCATTTTCTCATGTACTGTAACAGCTAGCACAATCTTAATATACTTAAATTTTGTATTGGCTTTCTTTCATGTTGTATAGGACTAAGTAGCCTTTCAGACATACCTAAACATATTAGCACAGTACTATTACCTTTATAATTTATTTTGCTTTTCAAAATAAGATTCCATTAATAGCCTAACAGTTTCAGTTTTGAGCATGTAGCTAGAAAGTTATTTGTGACTTATTTTAGTATTTGAGTGTGTTATTCTATTATCCAAACTGTATATAGGAGTAGTTTACTGCCAGGACAGAACATATACTCAGAAGAATTTCCAGTCTTCACCTTTAATGCCAAAATACCTTGAGCATCTAGACTGCCTATTTTTGTGACAGAATTATTCCCCCTTTACTCCCCTCCCTTCTCATGGTGAGAGGACGCAATGCGAACTAGAGTGATACATTGGCAATGAAAATTGGTGAATAATTGCAGAGCACTGATGGTATTATCTATTACCCTGTACTAGCAATAGCTTTCAGTATCACAGCATCTTTTCTGAGTAAAAGGCTTTTAGTTTTGCAGAAAGTGGCATGGGGGTTTCGAGATATAATTATCTCTCACTGTCAGAGGAGGAAAACTATAGCATGATATCTTCTAAGTAGTAGCTTTGTAGCCTATGTCATGTCAGTTTTATTGGATAATTTCCATTATGTTTGGTCAAGGAAGTATATTGTCTTTTGACATCTATGGTATGGTAATGTAGAAGAAAGTATTTTTGTATTTTAAAATTATTTCTGTAAATAAATACTTTTTTAAAAATTAGATAAATTTTGGAAGTTGTTGGGTATCCTGTGGGAGATGATGAGAGGAAGGACATTGATCTAGAATGATAAAAAATACTTAAAATAACTATTTTTAATCATTACTTTTTTCCTCATGAATATTTTTTCATATCCTGTCTTGTATCACCCCTGGAGAACTACTCTTCAGTTTGTTCTGAAAATAATTTTATGTTTGCAAAGGGTCACAGGGAGAGCAGGCAAACTAAGCAAATGAATAGACCATTGGCTACCCCTTCAGCAGCCTACAGAACTTAGACCTAAGACAGCTTTTCAAGATTGCCACCAGAATTTCTTTCTTGGATCAGGAAGGTCACTTAGCATAAAGATTTGCAAATTTTCTCAGACACTTATGAAAGTCCTTGTTACCTGAGAAGTCTACATTTTCATGCATGGTAGTAATCATCTGGCCCATTGTGTCACTGAATCGCACTTGAAAAAGATTATGTTAATTGATGTTTTCTCATTCTGGTCATACATTTTCTATAATATTTGGCTTCCTTCTTCTTAATGTTGGAAACATTGTTCATGACTAGTGTTACACGGATCAGTTCTGAAAATGGGAGTTCTCTTATCTCAGATGCTTGTGTTGATGGGCCTTATTCTGCAGGCCATGTGCAGTGTGGAATTAGTCCAAACATGGACATGCACAGGAAATGCAAAGCAGGTCCTTCTGAAGCTAGGGTCACATCAAACCAACCTGATAGTTGTTTTTTGTCTTCCTGTATTCAGAAGGTGTTTTACTGAGTATTTGTTGTGCAAATATACCAAGTGCTGACATACAGGAGCACCATCACTATATATCTTCACTCAAAAGGCTCTGTGATTCACAGCATCTGCAAAAAGAACCTAAAGAGTTGTATATTTCTAGCTGGAATTTGAACTGAGGCAGAAATAGAAGGCTTAGTTGATGAAAATAAGGATTTAGGATTATTGTCCAACAGTAATTAATTATTAGTCCTTTCTTTTATTTCAGCAGGCAGTGGATCAGGACCTGTGAGACAGAAAGGAATTATTTTAACTCAGCCAGTCAATGGCAGAATCTTAATAAGTAGTTTTCAGAATAAAGAAAAAAACTTTGATTATCATGCAAGAGAAGAGCATCACAGACCAAGAACTGCTGGTTGCCTGTTATCTTCCTTGTGCCACCTTCTAACAGGAAAAATATATTTTGCTTTAAGGAAATCTGTGCCTGAAGTTACTTTAAATCACTCACTTTGACCACCTTCAGACTTAAGTGAAGACAAGTAAAAAGATGATAAGCCAAGAAAAAAATAACCATTTTAAGACTGAGGAAGCTAATGAAATTTACCCTCTTAAAAATTTGTGCCATGTAGTCAAATTTTTTTAAAATGTGTGAGCTGTGGCCTAAAGCTTGCCCTGTGCATGGGCTGTTAGTAAACATGCTTTGTGGTATATATTCTGTAGTTTCCACTAAGGACTGTAGCCTGGCTTCAGCTGGCTGCCTGTGTTCACAGAAGTTGTGGAACTTAATTTTATTTTTTTTTTTTCACAGAGCCAACTGGATCAAAATTTATTGGAAAGACAGACCTTCATGTTTACATGTACACACATAGTGGAACCAGTTAAGATGCATTTCCATATGAAACAAGGTCAAAAAAACATAATAAATTTAATATTGTTGCTGAATTACTATTTTCGGTAGAAAAGGAATGGCAGTTTGTTGTGAACACCTCTATTTAGCCACAGCATCAGTAGAGAATAGACAGCAGCTCTGTATAGTACATTACCTGTATTTTGCTTTGGAAGAAACAACATAGAGGTGTGGCTGCAGTATGGCTCAGTATCTTATAAAATATGGGCAGTATTAGGACAACTCAACTGCAAACAGCAATAGTTCTGCAGATCTTTGTGATATTCTTTTTTAAACGAGATGTTTGACATCATGAGCCTAATGCAGATAAACTGCCACATAATTTCAGATCATAATATTTGTAGGCCATCACTGAACCGAACAAAATTGCCTGAATTACCCTCTATTGCAGAATATACTTCCTTGAACTATATGCAACTAGATAGCAGTTGAATCAGGCTTAGTTTGATGCCATGTCACAGATTTATGGACCAGATGCTAAAGTAATAGGACAGAGAAGTAAATATATTTGTCAAAAATTATAAAGCCTTCTCTACACTATTGATATTTTTTTCAATATGTTTTGAAAATAATATAATTCATAATGGTGATGCTAGAAAGCATCCCTTTCATTCTAATAAAAGGCCTGCAGAAAAGACAGGCCAAAGCTGTAATAGCATACTTGGCAACAATATCCACCATGCCACATGAATTCTGAATAAGATTCTATCTGAATTAAATAGAAGTAAGAACTATTTACCATCACACTCTAATGACTGTAATTTTCTCTCAAGCTGTTACTTACAGTATGATGCACCTTTAAAATAGTCTCTTCCCTGTTTTTCTGTCTAGGTGACAAAGTTTTGCTGCATGCATTTTTAATCACTAGATGAAGAAATACAGACTCTACCGGAAAGGCTAATACAGAAGTAAAACAGAAAAATCAGCTTTTCCTGTCATGATGGAGGAATACTCAATTTGTATCTTTTCATCTGACTGGGCCACAAATATCTTCAGCTAACAAAATTATACTATCCTGCCTTCTCTTATCCATTGGTACTTATCTCCACCAGGATACCTGTACTAACCACTTAACTCACCAAATAGCTATTATCTTACTCATTTAGTGTTGTAGCCAAAATACCTCCATTATAACTGCAAGTAGCTAAACCCTTCAGTGACAGATGGTATATAAATTGGTCTCATCACAGAGACACAGATGTCATCACACTCATGGTTTGTTAGCATTATGAACCCCCTTCCTCCTGTGAATTTCATGTGATAGAGTTCTCTTATTTAATGTCTAACTTAGCGATTAATACTTATCAAAACCCACTATCATATAAAAACTACTAATTAGCAGAAAATTAGCATTTCCTCAATGTCAGCAAATAAATATCCATCTTGAGAGTCAGCGTAGGGATCTGCTGGAAATAGATGCACATTAAAAATCAGATTAGCTTTTTTAGTGCAACTTTAGTGCGTGTTAGCTGAATCACTCCAAAGTGGATTTGAATAGCTTCTCACCAAACACTGTAAACATTTGTTTGCCATGTAGGAACAATCAGCTATTCAAGACAAATGAACAAGAATAAATGACAGACTACCCTATTCCATGGAAGTTCCTCTCTGCAAGAGATTTATTACTTAGTCTTCACGTTCTTGTACATCAGTTTCAGTAAATTACTAGAGGGAATTTCAAGAATAATGCATGATAGAAACACAAGCTTTATATTCAGGAAGTGGGTAAATAGAATTTTGTGTCGTCTTCTATTTGACTGGGAAAACTTAACTGAGAAGACTTCAAAATAATTAAAGTGTTTCCTGGTTTTAAAAGTGTGTTTCAAAATTCCAAATGTATCTTAAGCTACAAAAGGTTCTTCACAAAGAAAGATGGGTGAATTATATTTCTCCAATATTCTCAATTAGCATTTATCTGTCTGTTTTGAGGGAAAGAAAGAAAAACCTGTTATAACTTTCTTATAAAATAGTTGAAGTTAAAGATAGGAAATAGTTCCTTTTATTATTATTTTATATGTATACCAGCATGCCTGGGAACAGAATACTTATTTGCTTGGCTCTCTAACAGAAGTATGCCTTTCATAGCATGTAAGGTGGATGCACTAAGTTCACTCTGCCTTTCCTTCTCCCAGCAGGACCTGAAGAGAATTACAGGTCTTGAAAGGTGATGAATTTGATTAATTTCAGGATCCAGGGATTTTCTGTCTTCCCAGTTTACTACATGCATGACCCCTGCCCATTGTTATTCTTCTCCCCATCCACCTTGATCCCTCTTTTTCTTTACTCTTTTCTCCTCTGGAACACATAATCCACCAGTAATTATTTTTCCCCCTTTGATCCCAGTTTTGCAACATCTATTGTCTACCTTCAGATGCTGAAAGGCCACAGTAAGGTCTCCTCAGAGCCTTCTCTTCTCCAGGCTGAACAACCTCAACTCACCCCAACTCTGTCAGCCTGCCCTCATAAGAGAGGTGTTCCAGCCCTCTGAGCATCTTTGCAGCCCTCCTCTGGACCTGCTCCAACAGGTCCATGTCCTACTTATACTGGGGAATCCAGAGAGAGACACAGTACTCCAGGTGGGGTCTCACAAGAGTAGAGGGGGGGCAATCACCTCCTTTGACCTGGCCACACTTCTTTTGATGAAGTCCAGGATATGGTTGGCTTTCTGGGCTGCACCCACATGTTGTTGGCTCATGTTGAGCTTCTCATCAAATGGTACCCCTGAGTCTTTCTCCTCAGGACTTCTCTCAATCCGTATGCTCTGCAGCCTGTATTTGTGCTTGGGCTTGCCCTGACCCAGGTGCAGTACCCTGCACCTTGCCTTGTTAAATTTCATGAGATTTGCATGGGCCCACTTCTCCAGCCTGTCAAGGTCCCTTCTGAATGGTATCCCTTTCCTCCAGTGTGTCGACCACACCACACAGCTTAGTGTCATCCACAAACCTTCTGGGGGCGCACTCAATCTCACTGTCCATGTCAGTGATGATGTTAAACAGCACCGGTTCCAGTACCAGTCTCTGAGGAACACCACTCATCACTCACCTCCACTTGGACACTGAGCTGGTGACTGCAACTCTTGGAGTGCAGCCATCCAGTCAATTCCTTATGCACCAAGTAGTCCATATGTCAAATCCATGTCTCTCCAATTTAGAAACCAGGATGTTATGTGGAACAGTGTTGAACACTTTGCATAATTTGGTTTGGTTCAACAAATTGCTCTTCTCTTATCTGCTGACAAAGTAACTCCATTGTAAAAGGCCACCAGATTTGTCAGGTATGATTCGCCCTTGGTGAAGATATGTTGGTTGCCACCAGTAACCTCCCTATTTTCTGTGTGCCTTGGCAGAGCTTTCAGGAGGATCTGCTCCCTGATGGTGCCAGGCACAGAGGTGGGACTGACTGGTCTGTAGTTGCCTCAGTTATCTTTTTTCTCCTTTTGAAAATGGGAGTTATGTTTCCCCTTTTCCCGTCACTGGGAACTTCACCAGACTGCCATGACTGTACTGCACACTTGGTAATAAGAGAAAGCTGAATTGTATCACATTAGGCTTTTAAAAATTCAACTGTAGACCTGTGGCTCAAAGTTTTGGATATACATGTATTAAGGTAATGCACAATTAATATGACAACTCTGTAGCATGACTGACCAGAATCCTTCTGCACAGGGGTTGTATAAAGTGTTAAAACTGGTTAGGCAAAAGCATTGTGTTAACTATGCTAAAATGAAGTCGCTACTCTATTGGTTAAACTGCTTCCATATTAAGGGGAAAACAGGACTTGAATTCTAGAAATGTAATTACCATGATACAATTTTGATTTCTAGACAAGCAGTAAGACTAAATTTTGCTATAATTTAAAGTTTTATAACTGAAACTGCTAATTTTGCTATCTACTCAAGTGAAGGCAACTAAAGGAAACGTTGTACATATGAGCCTTAAAATATAATTTTTATCTTATCTGTGTCCATAGCAGGATTGGACATATGATGTAGAAAAAAACCTTTAATTTTAATCTCATTAGTATTCACTGTGTCAATTCAATTTTTTTGAGTTTTAATTGTTTTGGAAATAAGACCATTATCTTTTCTTCACACAGATAAATGAATCATTGACATCTCACAAGCTTTTTGAGAGAACAAAAAACTCCTTTATTTTCTACCTCAATACCAATGATTCTAATGAATATTTGTAAATATTAACTCCTGGAAGATTTAGAACCACAAGACTTAGAGGTCAATAACACTCAGTTCCCTCAAGATCTTGGCTCCCAGAAAAGCTGAGGAAAAAAAACTGAAGCCATGCAAATGCTTTAGCATTTATATGTTACTTTTGTCTGTATTTCTTAATGGAGTTCAGCGTATTGAACACTAAAATTGATCACTTTCTTTTCTAAATTGTAACCTAAACCAGTGTGAACCACTTAATGATTTTCTGATTACTTGATGCCAAATACAACAGCTGTGTATTAATTAAACCTGAGATAAATGCATTTCAAACATAAAATATAGAAGGAGTAAGGAAAATAACTAGGAAGCCTCAAAGGATCAGAGATTTCATATGTATCAGTACTAGTATAATGTCATCTACATGTAGACAAGAGTCATATGCCAAAATTCTTAAACCATAACATTGTCTACCCCCTGCTTAGGTACTTTTCATTACTCTTCAGTAAATTCCAATAACATGGTAGCAGATGTTGTCATCTGAAATACATAGTCCCATGTTTATGAGAAGTTTCATGTTTAAGGATTTTTTTTTTTTTCTTAAATACTGTTGTGATTGGGGAAACACTACTGTCCACATCTCTGACAGCTGCTCACGTTATCTAACAGCTCTTAAAAGGACAATGAATACGCAAAAAACAAATCTCACTTCCTTTCTTTCTGGATGTGTATTCTCAACAATTTATGCAATCAAGCAGCACAATTTAACATTTCTGTGGCCCTGAAACTGTTTGTTCAAGTTGTCAAATGGGAGTACAAGAAAAAAATTGTCCTAGACTGCCTTACAGTACAGTGAGTATGAAAACATCAAAATCCTTCAGACAAGGAGGCCTCAGAAATAAGGCCCCTGTCCTTAAGGCTCTCTTGCTACTTCAGCCTCATATATCATTAGAACCTTATGATGTGAAAATACTTGAAACACTAACGTTTGACATCATTTTTATCCTGATCATTATCTAAAATGAGAACGATATAAATGTACTCATGCATTGAAAGAAGGTATTTAGAATGTATTGCAGAGGAGTCAATCAATGAGTAAAGCTTTAAGGGATAGGAGATGGGAAAGGACAGCTTGAGATTTTGAAACTGTCATTTGTCTTTTTCTTGATAACTGTAATATGAAAATGATAGCTAGTAGAAAGCTCATATGATAGGACATTTATTCAGATATAGTATCAGAAAGACTTATATCTAATTTTTTTTCAGTGCAAGCACTCATCAATTTAAAAAATAACATGTGCATTTACACATGATTGTTCTAAAGATCCCAGTTATTGATCAGATATTCAGCTGGCTATGTTCATTTGATAGTGAGCAATTTATAAAGATCCTTAGTTGCAAAATGATGTTAATATGCCATTTACAATATTTTTTTTGACAAAAATGTCATATTGGAAAACACAGGTAGGTAATTAGGTTCTTTTTCAGTTCTATTTCCTCCTATTCATAGGTAAAATGTCTTTAGATAAGCTGTACATAGTAGAATTACTCAGACTGTGAAGGCTTTTTGCTGAATGTAATTCAAATATACAAGTTTTCATGTTGAACTTCTGCTGACAATTTTTTCACCGTCAGACCTCATTTTGTAAAAGTTAGAATGACTATCAAACAATAATTCCATTCACAGAATTTCCAAGGTCTTGATATCTATTTCTTTCATATTTCACTTTACTTCATGGGGAAAAAAAAATGAAAAAAGAAAAGATATCAAAAGGAAACCCAAAGTTTCACTTTTTTATTTATTTTTATTTTATTTTATTAAGAATATTCCTTTTCTCTCAAAGCCTGTGGTTGTTCTTTTTTTGAGAAAATCCCTGAGTAGCTACCATCAGAATATTGACCTGGGAAGTAGAAAATTCAGATGCAATGTCCTGCTTTAAAAAGTAGTATGTTCATCTAAGAAATACTGATTCTGGCAAAGGGGATAACTGTACTAGGGTTTTTTACAGCAGAGATTAATTTTCAGTCACATCCTAGAAGAAACTTGTGGTCTTCTTTAGTCTTCCTCCCTGAAATCTCATCATTGGTTCTTATCCAAGAAGAAGAATGATCCAAAAGACTTGGCAGAACACATTTTCAAATGATGAGACAACAGAATATAAATGGCAGTGGTTGTCACAAAGAAGCAAAGCTGATCCAGCTCTATCTTTAGAAGAGGTAAATGCAGCTTTTGATTAGAAAACTGACCTTGCTTTAAAACAGTATTATTACACGTATTTTTTAATGGACTTGTTATATTATGAGTAGATAAGGGAGTAACTGAGTTTATTCTTTCATATCAAATATATGCTAAATACTGCTTACTCTTTTACACTGGAAAAGGCAGGTGCAATTACCATTTCAGAACATATAACAACGTGGCCTTCATTTCTGGCAGTCACATAAAAAAATGTAATTGTTTAAAAGTTACAGCAGAACCTTTTTTGTTTTGCTTTTTAGAAAGAAACTATACTTAGACTTAACTCTTAAACAAGGATTAACTTAATCTCATTTATAGCATTATAAACTACACTTTAATCTCTTACAGTGAACCAAAAAGTTCTCCAAGTCGAGGGTGCTGTTTACCTGTGCCACTGCTGTCTATGTGGAACAACAGAGTACCAGTACTGACATATGTACCTCACTGAATGAAGGGATGCCTTCACTGTGGTTCTCTAAAATGGTTGAGTAACCATGGACTGCTGCCTGTGACAGTTCCATCATGCACAGAGCTGCTCTGTAAACTAAAGCTCAGGGCTGACAATTGGAGAGCACATTGCCTCTGTAAGAGCCAAGCTTTGCTTTGTTGTTGCAGGTCAAGCTTTCTTGTGCTGGGAGGCTTCCCAGAACTCTTGCCAGTGCAAATTCAGAGAGCACACACACGATGCCTACACCACCCTGCTTGAAGGGCATCAGTGGAGAAGCCCTTTCGGCCTGTATTATTCTATGATTATACAACCTAGGACGTGTAATCCTGAACAGTTTGCTGCAAAATTTCTTGAGCAGAATTAGAAATCTATATGTTACCCTGTATTGGCTAATGTATGTCCTCAGCCCACATCAAAGCTGGGTAATACAGGAATTCCTGTGATATATGGCAAGTCAAAATCATTCGGATCAGTTGCCGTTCCTTCTGTTTTCAAGTGAGTTACACTGAACACAGGTCAGCTTCTTAGTACATAAATTTCATTGTTACCAGCCTCCATCATGTTTTGTCTCAATCTTGTCACTTATTGATTCCACATGTCTCCAAGTGAGGATAAGGCCACAACACTGATACTTTTTAGGAGATGAAAATAATTCCTTAATACTACTAAAGCCTCAAATCAAGTTAGTTTTTCTTGCTTGCCCTGCTATGCCATTTTTCAACAGTTTTGACAGTTTCTTTACCCAGTAAATAAAAAGGAAAGTTTTTTCACTGTATTTTCTTCTTCTGTATTCTGCAAAATCTTTAACAAAGATGAGTAAAAGCAGCATGCATTTCATCTGGACATTTCTGCTGGAACGTCACACCGGTGGTGTGGATTTGTCATGATCCATAATGACACACTGCTGTATGACAGTGAAGCTGTCCATTTTTTCTTTTTTTTTGTTACATTTGTCAAGAATTGAAAGTACCAAAGAAAACTTCTAGTCTCTATTAATTTGAACTCTGATAGCTGATTTTACTAGTGATAGTCAAACATAAAACCAGATAAGATAGTATCAGCTGGATCCCTCCAAGTCTTCACTACAAATGGACAGGAAAAAAAAATAAATCTTAGACTGAAAAAAAAAGTCTTCTTAGTTAGAAATGAACTTCCATTGTGCTTATAGGTAAAGCCAAAGTCTGTGGAAGCATGGTGCAAAGCACACAGGAGAATTCCTTCTACAATGTAACTAATACTTACCGTGACAGAGCTGTAGACTGCAGACTAGAGGTCTAGCAATGCAGGACTGTTCTTATGTTTGTGGCTTTCTGCGGTTCTTTATCTAAACAAAGAAACAAACTCCTTTTTTTTTTTTTTAATACAACTTGAAAAATTCTCTCAAGAAAGCCTTTTGTTTAAATGTTCTGATACTTTCCAATTTAAAAAAAAAAATCAACTTTAATATCATGAAGTGGAAAAAATGTCCATGATAATGATTCATAACTTCATATCTGTGAAATTATCTAAAAGTGCAAATGCATAGCAGATTTGCACAAGGTATAGATGAGAAGACAGGAAGATAATCTTCAGTTAACAAAGAGATTTTTTAAATTTGCAAAAGAAGCTGTGTGCTTTCTCCTCTGGGTAAACGGAGAAAACATCTCAGCGTAGATGAAGATGCTGAGCATAAATATCAGAAATGCATCAAAGGAAGTATGTTTGGGTAATGGCTTGTAACAAAATCTCTAGGGACAAGGAATTCTCTGTTTTCCTGTAATATTTGCCACCTAAACAAAACAAGCAACAATTTTATCAAACTAAAAGAAATATTTTCTATCATATTAAAAACCTATGAGCTTGTACATTTGTGGCCTCTTTTCATGGTACAGGTAAGCAATCAAAGTGGTCTTAACCTTATAGTGTGGCAGTGGAAGTGTAAATAAATAGCTTCTCTTAAAGTAAAGAGAGCAGATCAATGCTTGGCACATATTTTGTATACCAGGACTTGTTTATGCAGACTGATGAAATATCTCAAATGACAGTAAGAATAACTTATATCAGTGTGTAAACTTACATTGAAAGTTTAGAGCACCTGTTATCTAATTTGTTCAAGGCAGCTTGAAAAATAAAAAAGATTTCATTTTGAAAACAAACAATGAGAAAAAACACAAGTGCTGATTAAGAGTGTATGTGATGCCACGGTGACACAGGCTTTGCTGTCTTTTTCTTAGTTGATCAGTTTATTCTCATATTGTAAAAATTTTTATTTACTTTTATCTTTAGTGAGGGCTTGGACTCAGAATTTTCAATGTGTATTTGCTGGGACTGTAACCACTTTGTGCTCACACATCAGGAAGTTTGAAATAGCTGGAATCAGTAAGTAAAATAAAATAAGGAACTGTCCAGACTCCTCTCCTTTATTTTTCTCTAGAATGCATTTAAAGATTATCTGCTTTTCTCTTTTTCCACTGAAAAGCTTATCCATATTTCTTGTTTGGCTGCTTACACATCTTCTTTTCTATCTTGTTTCAGTCTGAGCTCTTATAGATTCTTTTACAAAATCCCTTGCTTGGTTAATAACCTTGACCAAGCCCTACTCCTCTTTAGATTCACTTGTACTTTCAGTTCTCTGTGTGAACTGAAAATTCACATTCTGCCTTTCAGACCAGCATTTACTTAATTTTCTGTCCTTCTCATTTCTGCCTTTCCCACTTAACAATTTATTTTCCATTGCAGGTCCTTCTCTCATCCTATGTGTTCTTTATGTACTCCTTCAACACAGGCCCATGTACCCTGATCTCAGTGCCCTTCAAGTATTCTTTTCAAAGATCCTTATTCCAGCATTCCTCATGGGATAAATATCAAGGAGAAAGAAAGGGAGGAAGAGTACAGAGGGATAATATTATTCACTATGAGCAATTATTGCCATTTTTATCGAAGAGTTGCCTGATATTTTCTATATTTTGCAATACTTTATTAATTTCAAGTAAAAGAGAAAAATAAACATGAGTTTGTGAAATAGTGTAATTTGTGTCAATACTAATAAAACCCTCATAAAAATAACAAAATGGGTACTGAACATCATACTAAGTTTGATTATGAGTTCAACTTCTTGCTCATATTTCTATATTCCTGCTCAAATCAAAAAGTTTCCTAGATAGGCGTTTGACATCCTACCATCCCTGTAAAGACTGCAAAGCCCTTGGCACACTGTGGTATTTGAGACAGATTGGCATATGCCCCGCTCAGTTTCAACCTGAAGCTGTGCTTAAGAGATTGTGCTTGAGCTTTGTTCTGGTTCTGAATTTTGCTTTTTTACTGCAGAGGCACAAGCAAAATAAATATACAGGCTAGACTTTTTAGATGAGGAGGACAAAAGAGACATCAGAGGGATGCATTTTGTGAAATGAGTATTGATTTGGTAATAACCTGTTTTAATTGTACAGTGCAAGGAAAAGGAGCACAATTATTGTTCTGTGGGCAAAGAAATCCCTTTTTATGTTTGCAAACAATTCTTAACACAGACAAAAAATATTAAATTTTATGAGCATCTCTTCAAGGGATTTAAATGCAAATTAACCCTGATGTATTCTACATCTGTTTCATGCCACATAACAAAAGCTGCTATTAGAGAAAAATACAACACACTAAAAAGAGTAGCTTAAGCCTTCAAAAACTAACTAATCAGGTATCACAGCAGTGGAGATTAATCAAAGGTTCTTTAATTGCTAGTTAACTGGACTTGATGTTGTGAAATATATTGTATTACTCAGTTGTAGTAAGCTGTCTGAGAAAAAAAAGACCACTGTGTTTTACCAGGGTACAGATTTTTTTTTAATGAGGCTGAAACAAGATGTAAAAAACAAAAAAAAACAAAAACAAAAACCAAAACAAAGAAATCTGTGGGCTGTGGTTTCAACAGAAGGCAACTTACTCCACTTCTTTTCTTTTCTCTTGTTATCCTGAAAGCTCACACCAGCAGGGTTGCTATATGGGTATAGAACAAGATAATTGGTCTAAAATAAGGTGGTTCAGTGCTTCTTAAAAGCTGCTCTGCAGCCAAAGGCACCATACTGCCAGCAAATATTAGCAAGTGTTTCAGAGCTAAACAGAGGTTACAGCTCTGGGAATCAGAACTGGCTAATTCAATTTGGACATAAGTGCTAGAATTCTGAGCTGAGTATTTTCTGCAGCATTTTCTTTTGCATATGGTAAGGTGTCTTTTAGATATTACTGGTTATTTTGGGGTTTGGAGATGGATTTCTCTTTTTCCTTTCTGTGCTACACAATGTTGCTCACTGTGAAAATGGAAGGACATACAGCCAAATTCAGGGTGAAATATGGTTAAATTGCACATATCAATACACCTTGCTGACTTTTGGCCTTTCCTATAACACCTGTAGGCTGTGGGCACAGCAAGGGTTCAAAGGGTGATTTGTGGTATCATTTCTTTCCTCCTTTCCTATTTAATTTGAAACCTAAATCCTGATTTACAGTCAATGTGCACTATTACTAATGCTCTATAATTCATGCAAAATTAACTTTTGCTACATTGGTTTCCTTGAAGGCTACCTTGCAATAATTATTCTAATTGTATATGTGTAGGAGTAGTATAGAAATGGTACCATTATGTTTTAATTACTTAATATAAGGAAGGCATCAAAAACAGTCAATTACATATGTTTTGGGACTCCTACTATTACTGTAATTTTTACTATAGCACTGCACACGAAAGTAGGGGAACACGTAGGTCACATAGCTGTGGCATCTATCACTCAGGTATCACTTCTTTGGAGAACATCTACTTCCTTCCTAAGAAAGGGCTGTAGCCTGTCAAGGTTCTTTAAGTCCAAACCCTCTTAATAACAAGAATTACAGTACTAGTTTTGCCTTTTTAAAAAAACATTTTGTACTAAAAATTAATGTTAATTGTTTTTCTTCACAGTTTACTAAATTCCTGAATTTATCCATGTGTAACGTGCAGCTCAGGCATGTAGTAGAGTGCAACAGCTACTGTTAAAAGGTACAAAATTCATGCCTGTATCAGCATTTCCCATCGGTTAACTAAATGGCCTGCTTACAGAATATGAACAGTATTGAGGAATAGGAAACTGAAATAATTGCCAGATTAATAATTTAAGAGCCTCAATCTCCGTTATGTGTGTTTGTGCAGAAGTGTGAAGATCTTATAAAACCCATGAGGAATACGCACATCCAGAAGACGTCCAGATTATATTGGAGAAACAAGAAGATGGGCATGAAAGAGACTTACACAGAAGGAAAGGTGCTGGCTAGAGTTTCTAACAGGGTTGTGCTGAAAAAAAAATAAATAAAAGATGGGAAAGAGATCATCATTTATTCGAGGCTATTGCTGCTTAAATGAATCAAGAATCTAGTTGGTAAGCATTTAGCCACTATTTGTAAAAAAAAATTGTTAAAAGCAGACAGTAACTTTCTAGAATCAAAAGCACTGTGTGTAGATAACTGGATCCAGCAAGTAGCTGTCTGCTTTCAGTTACAAAGGAAAGCAATAGAAATTTATAGCACTATATATTTCCCAGGGTGAATGTGGAAGTATCTTTTAACTTTCTACTAGAAGAATCAAATGGAAGCACAACTCCCAGAGTGAGAACTGAGTCCACTGTGGACTCATACACATTTCCTGGCCATACTCAACCCAAACTAAAATGCAGAAACTAAGGAAAACAAGTAGCAGTTAGACACGTTGCCTTTGTCAATATATTGTTCATTCAGAGTTTTCTATTTGTATTTTACATCCTATTTTTATTAACTCTCATTCCAGTTAAATGACTGTCAGATACTGGTTAAAAGTAAATAGCATATGGTGCAAACATCCTTAAGAAGCTGTTTTCAACATTCTTATGCAGATCTTATTCTCTCTTCTCCCAGTTTCGTAATTTTTTTTTTTTAATCAAAATGAACAGTCTACAAGCAATCAGTTATCAATATGACAAATTATCCTAGAAAGCTAATACTTGTTACTAGATTGTTACTAATTCAAGTTTTTGATATAATCTTTCAGCAATTATTATATGAAAAGCTTTAATCATATATACAATGATCAAAGTAAATTTACTTTCCACATCCCTCTGGTTAGATTTTAAGCATCCTTTCAATTCAGGAGAAATCTTTTCTTGGATATAAGTCCATGAAGCTTACTTTTAAAAATAATTGAATCTTACTCGTGTAGTAAGTGATCATCCTCACTTTTCATTGTACTCAGTCAAGTGTCTTTAAGGGCTGGACTGCTGCTACAGTGGCTACTGAGTGCTTTGCTTTCTTCTAGCTTATGTTTCAGTATTTTTAGTTCTGCATCTTCACTTGTACTTTTGCATAAAACAGAATTAGCACTGTATATCCACAGATGGAATGAATTCTCTTTTCTGTTTTAAGTTAATGTAATAAATATTTGGGCTCAAATTTTTGTTAATTAAAATCTTATTTTTACTGCATAACAAAGTGAGAATTTTTGTAAATGTGCTCACTGGATGAGTACATAAAATATTTTCTGTAGAAATAAAACAAAGCTCACTAGTTGATCCAATGCATTTTGCCTGATGGAAAATGCACTTTTCAGTTTATACAGGCAGATTAAAATACTAAAGCTATTTCAGAAAGTAAGTGGATTTCAGCTTCAAACTTTTCTTTTATTAGGGTACAGAATAAAATATGAAAACTTTGAAAAGAAATATGAAATGAAATTCAGAGGGAAAGGATTTTATTTTATAATATATTTTAAGACAGACTGCCTGAGTCTTATCTAATGAGACTTTCATTATTTTATTTTTAAACCAAAGATATCATAACATTCCCTAGTGTTTAAGTTTTAGCAAATCAATATTTTAATGTGGAAAAGTCTTCCACTGCAGAATTTATGGATAGTTGCAAAATACTTCTATTACATCTGAGAAAAATGGTTTGCTAAAGGGGGACAATCTCCCCCTGAGCAGTTCCAAGAAAA
>NW_008602130.1:158346-174145 GCF_000691845.1 Merops nubicus | reverse complement strand
GCCAGACCCGTGCCCCATGGCGCCAGCGTACGAGTCCTGCTCGTCGCCTGCTCGGCTATCACGTCGGGGTCGCCACTTGTTGTTATCGACACTTGAACCCCAGGATCGCGGCTTCTCAACCTCCGCCGTTGAGGGCCATCGAGACACAGGCCCCAGTGTGGAGGATGCAGCAGATGGCGTTTATTGCGTCGTTGCCATGGCTTATGTACGCTAAGCCCCGCCCACAGCGCCCCTCGTGGGCGGCCTGAGCTTTCCGTTACAGCGCCACATCTTCCGAACACCGGTCCCTGCCTAGGGCTGTGCCTGCTACAACACACCTCCCACTAGACCAGGTTGCTCAAAGCCCCATTCAGCCTGGCCTTGAACATCTCCAGTGATGGAGCATCCACAGGCTCTCTGGGCAACCTGTTCCAGTATCTATCTCACCATTCTCATGGTGAAGAATTTCTTCCTTAGCATGTAATTGAACTCTGCCCGCTCAGTTTAAAACAGTTTACCCCTTGTCCTGTCACAGGTGGCATGTGGTGTAAGAGCACGTGTGTGAAAAGGCAGCAGATGGTGTCAATAGAGTTTTAAGCTATTGGAGGTTAAATCCAAAACCATAACAAGGGAGGTGAAGAGAGAGCTTTAAGAACAGTGCCTAAAATGGTTAAAAGTGGACAATAAATCTGTGTTTAAACAAACAGGAAGCTTTGCTAAAGCCTCTATAGCTGGTAGATAATAAATGTGTAGGTAGTGCTCAGAAAAGGGAGATAAGAGTAAAGACCAAAAGCCAGATTATTTTTGCTGTGCTCTCTGTGGAAGATGTTTTGCTGCTGAAGAACCTTCCATTACGGGGACTGTCTAGAGCTGTTGTCTGAGACTGGAACATTTCTATGTGAAGTTACAGAACAAATAAATGCTAACAAACAGGGAAAATGCTGTATGGTCCTGCAGCTCTAAAACAAATCAGAGCTGAAATGATCATTAGCAAAATAAGGAAGAAAACAGTTAATGTTGGTACAAATTTCTGATTTTTTTGAGTATTGCATGTCAATTCTACTCCTTACCTCAAAAAAAGAGTAGTAGGACTAGAGAAGGTTCAGAGACAGCTTACCAAAAACACAGGACTTCTCTACGAGAAGTGACTACTTGGTGAAGGCTCCTCAGCCCTGAAAAGAGTACTGTGAAGGTGTGAGAAAGATCTATAAAATCACAAGTGGCATGGAGAAGCGGCCTAGAAATAAATTGTCATTTGTTTTGTTGGTTTTGTTTGTTTTTTAAACAGAAGAACTAGAAGATGTGAAAGAAAGACAGCGAGAGCTGTGTTTTTGGAACAAAATAAGGTGGCTCTTCTCACTGTGTGCTCCCTGCCCCAGGGTACAGTGGATAAAAATATTTCTGTAGATTCAAGACAAGAACTAGATAATTTCACAGGAGACTTACCTGTTAGTAGCTCTAAATACAATCTGTGAGCTCCATGTTAGAGGTGGAAAGTATTCCATGGAGGTGCAGTTACCCTATTGTAGCATTTTTGGTGGTGGAAGGGGTATCTTTGGCCAGTGATGGGAGACAGGATCCTGGTTTAGATCACCCTTTGATCTAAGTACTATTTATGTTTTAGTGTAAATCATTACCCACTTGAAATGCTGGGGTTTGAACCCCGAGCCCCGAATTAAGGTTGACATATGGGTGATTCCCACAGCCCTTCATACAGAGGGGTGAGTTTGCCTCATAGCTTCCCCCCAGGGTGCGGCCGGCCCTGCAGGGAGAGCCAGAAGGGAAATGAGCCCCAGGGGTCCCACGTTGAGTTGACAAAGGTCAGGTGTCTGCTTGGGGATAAAAGCTGGGACCACTTGCAGGGAGTCAGGAGTGTCTGTCTGTGGAGTGCACTCCACAGAGCTTCCTGGTTCAGGGAAGACCTCCTGACTCTGCCTGGAACTGAGCCGCAGTCTGATTGGACCTTTGTAAATGTGGGCTAGGAGGGTGAGAGGTGGCCGTGTGGCCACCTTTATCTTATGTGTTTAACCTGTTGACCTGGCTGTTTCCCATTCTATTCATGGGAAACCTTGGTTCTTTGTTCCACCTATTGCCAGTCAGGTGATGTCTTCTTTGGGATCATTGGGGGTAATGTCAGTTGCCTGTGAACTAATTGACTTGTTTGTACCCCCAGTGATTGTTCATGGAATGTCTTTTCTATATTCAATACAGTCACCTTACTGATTTGTCTTTCTGCTGGTGATGTTATTTGTGCTGGGCCTAGTGGTTGGCAAAGCACCACCCCAGCCCATGGTGCCACAGAAACCACTCCACCTGCAGAGTGGAAGGGCCTATGTTTGAGACCTGCCTGCAACCTCCCAGACCTATGGCTGGACTTAATGATCATGAGGGTCTTTTCCAACCTAAATGATTCTGTGATTTGTAGTCCACGTAAACCTGACCTGGTAGTAACTGATCAGACTGTATCTTACAAGAATGATTGGTTGCTTTAGGTGCATTTGAACTGTCTTGCAGGAATGACTGATTTCCTCTTTAACAGACATTCATCCTGAGAGATAATCTTTCACTAGCATCCTTGAATTCTAAGTGAAGCATATATGGACCATTAGCTGTGTAGAATTTATAGGGCAAATTCCTAAATTTTATTGATAGGATAAAAATTCTGTGGTTATACCTATAAACCTGCACCTGTTGCTGCTGCTTTTATAGAGGGATGGTTGTTGGCACAAAGCTATTTCAAACACGGTAACCTTTCTTCCTACTCCTGACTATCTTGGAATAAGAGTATGTAAGCAGCCATGAGTGTCGGTAAGGTGCTGTAGCTTGCCTCTAATGTCCTTGTTCTGACTGCATTTAAAGAAATTTCCTGTGCACTGTGGAGCTAAAATTGTCTGCTTAAGAGAGTTCTGCAAGAGAGCTTTAGGATATTTATTCTGTCATGAACATTCTCCAGCATCTCTCTTGTATTTGAAAGGCATAACTGTCATTAGCTCTTAGGCTATTTTCTTCTCGGGAAAAATCCTTTTTATTATAGAAATAGTTCTCTTGATTTACAACTTACAGTGAGATTCCTCTAATCTTATTTCCTGAGAAGAGGAAAACTGAACACGCGCTTATTATTTTGAACGCTTTATCTCTTAAGTCTCCTGACGCCCATCAGCAGTAGGTAAAAGGAAAAAAAAACTTGCTCTTCATACTCCTTCAGTTTTATGGATATTTTATATCCTCTCTTAACGTCGTCTCACCATCTGTTGCTAGAAAAGCACTTCGCTTAAAACACAGGTAGAAACTTTTGAGTAAATACTTTTACTAATAGCATAGGAGAAGTAGTTGGCATTCCCCTGGCAAGTTCTTTAGGATTTAGAGACCCTTTATCTATTACACACAGAAGTAATTCCAGTGAAAATTACATTTTCAAGGAACTGTTACGGATGGTTTCCTTTTGTCTGAAGAAAGTGTATTTGGTCTGTTTAGTTACTTGATAAAATAAATCCAAGTACTTATGTGTGAAATCTAAAATGGTAAAGAAGTTCTGGTTAAATAATTAAGTTTTTAAAATCTAGAGTGATTCTTTTTCTGCATGTTTGTTTTTTTTGTTTTTTTTTTTTTTTTTTTCCTCTCCAGGAAGTGAAATACCTGCAAATTTGGGTCAGTCCCTAGCTGATACAACTAAGCCAACCATTGTATTTGACCCAGTAACAAAAGAGGAGGTACTTCTAGGTGAGTTGAGGTGATGTGACCAAAGGCCTTTCTGAGTTGTATAGTAAGTGTTTAGCCTGATAAGAGAAAAATATGTTGTTCATGCTGTAATGGGCATAGAAAAGTGAGCTGTTGAAATATTAATTGCTTTTCTAGAGGAAATTCTGAGGAAGTCAAAGAAGTGTCCTGATTTTTCACCTAAATATTGAGTCTAGCTCTTGCAGATTTTGCACTGAAACAATATGTAATATATATGATTTAATAAGTAGGTACTGAGGAAGCAACAAGACTACTTAAGCATTAGCATTAACGTTAATCCTCTGGACTTTTTTTGTAGAATGTGTTAACACTGGAACCAATCACTCATGCTTCTTCAAAGATGAAAACGTAGAAATATATAAAAAATTGAATACATCTGCTTTTGCCACTGGTAAATTGATTTTAAAACCACTTAAAGAAAAGGGACACCAATTTGTCCACATGGATACAATAGTAAGTATGTTTTTGTCTTAACTTTTATAAAAATGGGTAACATAAACAGAAAATCTTAGAATGGTTAGAAGTAGCGTACGAAGTTGACAGATTTTTCAGGGTTTTTCTCCCCCTCTAATGCAAATAAATACAGAAAACATTAACAATTTGTTTCAGTTGTGAACTCAATTATAACCAAATAAACTTGCTGGAGGTACTTTGCATGTGTGTTGCCCTGCTTGACATTAAATCTGTACATCCATGTATGCTTACAGATAGGATCTTGCCTGCAAATAAATAAAATTGGCCCTCACCCCTCTTTTAAGTTGTGCATCTTAATTTTCAGCAGGGTGGGGAAAAGGAATTGCAGCTCTGCTAGCTTATGTGGGTTTTGATCTTGTTTTACAACATCTATGCAAAACAGAGAGCATGTTCTCTTGGATAACTTTCTTCTGTGCTTGCAATGAAACACTGCTAATCTTAAACCCTTTTGACTTTCATTAAGGCTTTCCACGTTATCCACGGTAAAATTATTGCTACCTTACATAAGACATCGTATTATCTGACTGCAGGGGACTTCTTCTATGTTCCAGCAGGTAAGTACCTGTGTTTAAAATCAAGTCTGTTGGAGACAGATGAGACTGAAATAGTATGCTAGGAAGGAAAACCAAGCTGAATGATGGGAAGAGATAAGCTTGAGTAGAGGGTGGGAAAGTTATGAAGAAAGGAAGGTGACCCAACACTGGATGTGGCTTGATGACCCAACTTTTGAATGCATTGATGCAAACGCTGCTTGATTATGAGGGCTGACCTCAAAGTTTTTAATGACACTACCAAGTTCTAAAAGTTCTAAGATTTTTCTACAGGAATGAATTAAATTCAGTCACCTTAAAGTTTTCTTGGGGGTTTTGAGAGCTGAGGGCTCAAGCCCGTTACGTTCTTTTCAGTAAAAACTGGCTTGGCAAAGGTGCACTTTATTCTGGCCACAGGTTAAAATAAATGGCACTGGCAGTGGTCCTTGCTATCTCTTTGAAATGCAGTGAATGTGCTTGTAAGAGTGGCATCCTAGATTAGGGGCCAGTATTCCTTTTGTTAAATATGTGAAATAAAAATACTTGGTTGAAGATGGGGTAGGAACTAATTGCTGGTGGCTTCTAAAGAAAACTTTCTCTGTTTTCCCATGTAGGCAATGGATATAACATACGTAACCTTCTGAATGAAGAGAGCATTCTTCTCTTCACACAGCTCAAAGACAGGTGAAGTTCTTTCTGCAGAAAAGTTTGCCGAGATGCTTTTTCAAGCTTTTGTATTTTTTGTAAGTTTGTACAGTTTGTAAGTTGTAACTTCTGTTCAGTTCTTTTCACAAGCACAAAACACGACAAATTAATACACAGCAGCTGAAATCAACCTGAGAAGAGTTAAGAACAAAGCCAAAAGAACATCAGTAGTTTGCTATCAGACTGAAACGACATACTGAAGGGACTCACTCTGCATCAAGTTACTGTTCTTGTGCCATCCAAAGACAGGAAGATAGATGTAGAAAATCTGTGGATGAAGCACAGTGTTGTTCCAAATTGTATTAATATGCCTCGTCTCCCTAAAGATGCTTAGCTGTTTGAAAAATTTTTGACGCCTTCAGCTAACATCTGGTTGTCCTAACGTCTGCCTGGTACCAACTGCTTAGAATGATCTGTTGAAATGTAGGACCATGCTGTTCACATTCCAGTAATTGTTGTCTAGGAGAGGGGCTGATGGAATGTTTTTGTGCTGGGGTCCAGCCTTCTTCTCATCTGCTAATGACAGTTTCTTCCTTGTCTAACAGATATATGATTAGTGCCTCAAATTAAAATTGTAAAATGAGAGCTGGGGTGGGTTGTATCTTTTCAGTGGAAGCTGTGGCTTGATTAGCTCTGAACATTGTGGATGGCTTTGTTTTGTGTAACAGCAATACGTCATTGCCAAATGTATTACTTTAATATCTCCTTTTGTTTGCTTGCTGTGTTCCTGGATAATAATGAGGACCTTTGGGAAAACTGTAATTATACTGTATACTCCAGAAGCCAAGTCTAGACAGCAGATGGTGTACATAGCATTTGTCTCTCAGGCTCTTCAAAGTTCCTTCTAGCTGAAGATAAGGATAAACTACAGCTATTCTGGTGGGGTGCTTTCTCTCCATGGTCACTGCTATGGAGATAAGGAAAACTTAATTTGAATTGTAAACTTAAAGGACTTGAGGATTGAGTACTGACCTTGTAAACAGTCTTGGCCATGATCTTTATACTAAATCTAGAGTATACGTTAAACCAGGAAAGGCAAATTGCCTTTAGTGCTTGCCTCAAACTTTCAGCTTCCAGGGACTGTGAAGGGATTTGGACACTTAAGGTTACCATGCCTCTGTGAAAGACCTTTAGATTGAGGAATTTGAGATCTTTTTATTTTTAATTGTTATCTTTGGAGCAGTATAGCTGTGATAGTGCATATATGGACTAACAGTGAAAATACTTGGTAGTTATGTGGCATCTTTGCATTCATGGCTAGGTCATTCTTAATTGTGAGGAGGTGAAACAGAGGAGGGTGCCTAGTGCCATTTAGCTCTACCTCTGTCTTGATACAAATGTATTTGCTATCAAAGCTCAGACTGCACAGAAAAAAACTTTTTTTTTTTTTTTCTCAGCCTCAACTTTTGTAAGTAGTTCAAGAGTAAAAATTTAAAAAAAAAAAAAAAGTAATTTAGTTACAGCTGATAATTGAGGTTGGCAGATTTTCTAGATGTTGAGCTTGGGTTGGTCTGTTCAAGGTCAGCAAGATTCAAATATTGTCCCTTCAGTGCTGGAGCCATACCAGCTACCAGATGGGCACACATGCTGTCTCCACTGCCTGAGGGGATCCCACCCACTAAAACGTTTAGTTTGTAAGTCTTTCAACTCCTCAGGCCTGCAGAGGTCTGGAAATTTGCCACTTGGCAAACAGTGCAGGGCTAACTTTAGACCAAAGATCTTCTGCAGAAAGCATGTCTCCCAGTGGTCAGGGCATGGATGTGGTGGTCCCTGAGCCAAACAGCTCACTGATTCTGGCGAAAAGTCAGAACAAGACTGCTGTTCTGTTGTGTTAAAGACCGGGGAGTTCAGAAGGAAGATACTCTGCACATTTTCTCCTGCATTACCAGGCTGCGTGCCATGAACGTGTGCTTCTGTTTTCTTAATTCTATGGCTGGGAGTGTCAACAGAATAGGGTGGAATTGGTAAAGCATGTAACTTTCCAGGTTGAATGGTTTTGTTGCTTCCTGGCTATTCGTTTCCTAGGGAGAAGTGTCCTCTATAGTTTGCAGAGAATATTTTGTAGTTGGGCTACATCTCCACATGTTCGTGTTGAGTTTTTCCATTGGTTGGTTGGGTTTTTTTGAAGTAGGAAAATCATTTGTGCCAAGCCTGGTGATGCGTCTAGGACGTTGCTGTCGTTTAGCAACAATTCCACTGTCCGCCACTAGATGGGGCTTCGAGCACAACTGTTTGTCCTTGGCTGGCGTCTGTGTTCAGGGAGTTTGGGCTCTGGAAGGGAGGGAGAGCGTGTTACAGGTGGAGACTGTGCTGAATTTTGTTGCAAGCAGATGTAAATCGGCTTCCACGGACATTAAGACTTGGCAGCGACCCCTGCACAGCTCACTCCCTCAGCATGTGCACTGCACTAGTTGCAGCCACCTCCTCTAGGTTGTTTCTTAAAACGTCAGTGCAAAGCAGAGTCAAGTGATGTTGTTCACTGTTTTTCAGCATTGCATTTAATTTCTTCAACTTGACAATTGTTAAAAAAACTTGTGTTCATGTCATTAGCCCGAATATAGTGCGAGGTTGTGCAGCAGGATGTTCTGGGCTCCAGGACTCTGACTCTGCGGGTGTGGAGTTGTGCAAACAAGGATCAGTCATCAGAGGAGGCAGCTGATGTCTCACCTCCACCTGATCTTGCTTTGGCTCCTGCTTCCTACGTTTTTGTGCACATGAGGCTACTACTAGTCATGGGTAACCTTTGGTGGTCTTCATTTGTTACATTAACAAAAGGGATATTGCTAAGAAAGAAAGAAGCCCTCTCTGAAATGCAAGAAGTTTGCATTCTTCCTGCATATGTGGTTTGTTGTAGCAGCAGATTTTTTACTCTGTTGAGTAGTCTGGCTTCCACCAGCTACTGTGATGGTTTCGAATAGATACATAGCAGAATTATTTGGAGTAGGTAAAATGCTAAGGTAATATCCTGTACAGAGCATGTTGTGTTCTGTAGCTTACATAGGTATTTTTAAGGGTTTTATAACGTCCCTTACCTGTTGCAGCTTTTAAATTGTTTCATGGGCTATAATGGTTTATACGTTCAGCTTGTGTGGCCCAACCTTGCATGTAGGGTACAGCCCATCACCTCGAGCAGCAGCAGGGATCTGAGCCAGGTTTGTGCTGAGCTGGGCCAGAGCTGCTCACCCACTGAGTGAAGCTGGGATCCTCACTGGGAGAGAGACACGGCCTCTTCTCTTGCCTTTGGGATACACCTACTGTTCTGGAGGGTATGACTGGTTTAGTATATTAATTAATTGTTTTCTGTCAACAGTAACTGAGAGCTGGAAACAAAAGCTGACCAAAATATTTCATCAGCTTCGTGTTGATCGGTACATGTGCTCTGTGGCAGGTGTTGTGGTAACAACTAGAGCCTTATTTCAAGGAGCTTAATTGACAATGTCCCACCACAATAAAAACATCCAATTCTTGAAGGTTTTGGCTCTCTTTGAAAAAAAAAAAAAAATGTACTGGTTAGTAGGTTGTTTTGAAGAATCTTTTTGTAATTCCATTTGGTTAGAAAGCTGTTCCTGTTATGCTAGACAAAGTTTTTCTTCAGTTAAAACTGGTGGAAGAATGGTTGCAGAACTGTCAGATGTGTGGACATCCATATTTGTACAATTTTGTAAACATAAAATAGGAGAATGTGGGCCGGGTAATTGCAGAAAAACAATGCAAATAAAACAAACTGTTGCAGTACATACAGTTTCTTCTGGTTTTCTTGTACAGAGCTGAACTGGTTATCTGCAGATGGTTTAAAATTAACATTTGTGGAATGTAATAAACCTAAAGACCTGTTTCCTCATTTCATAACAGCTGAAAAGGCATTTCAGCATGAAGGAATATTTCTTACCTTTCTACCCATGTATAGACTCGCCTGCATGATGTCTTTTGTAAGACAGGATTTACTTTAAGTGGCAATTGATTGCAGATAATACATCTAGCAGAGGAGTATGGAACATGCCTCTTTAATGGTATTGACAGCTGTTGTAACTGAATACCTTAGTCTTTCCGAGCTGGTACATTTCCTCTTCAGAATATCTTATCACTTCATGGATGTTCACAAATGTAGTCGGAAGAGTTCTTGAAGCCCAGTGCTTCTCAGGTCACATGGAGACACTTCATTTAGGATTTGACAACCAAAGTAACTCCTGTGGTCCCATTCTAAGATGAAAACAGTAGTTGACCATCGTTCAACACAGGTAGCTGTGGATTAGCAGGGAAGGAATGACGTTAAAAGGAGTATCTGCAGTGCTGCTCTGTGCTCTTGAGCCCACCCACAAAGCTCCTGTTCTGGTTTGCTTCATAAACTCCTGTGCCCAAGTAGGGGCCCACACAAAAGGCTGTAAACCCATTTACTTTGCACTTTTGCAGTCTTTTCTTATTTGGAGTGCGAGGAGGGCAGTAGTTGGAACAAGGTTTACTTTATCAGTCTGACTGTTCAGTTGAGATGCAAATCTGAAAGTGTTCACAGAAAAAAAACATTAATGTCCTGAGTAAGACTTTTAACTTCTCTTTGCGGCTCAATGGGCAAGGACTTCCAGATTTGAAAAACTGAAGAATCACAGCACCCTTGAGGACTATTTAGGAAGTTTATAACATGGGTAGAATAGGTGTTAACACACGTTATTTATCTTACTACATTTTTTTCACAGTTGTGGTGTTTGAAGTTGCCTTTTCCTGTGGTTTCAGTAGCAGCAGCTGAAATGAGAATTGATGAAGACGGCAGATGCCTGGTGATGCTCTGTGGGTGTCTTCTGGAATCAACGTGCTGTAAAGAGGGAGAGAAAAAGAGTGATATGAGAGGTGTAAATATAATGAAGAGCTATAGTGACATCCAAAGGTGTTGCAGATTGACTTGCCCAGATTCTGCAAAGGGTTTTTAATGAAATTCAGTAACTTTTGGAAGAGCAGAATGTGACTGTTCCAATTGGTAAGGGAAATCTTTCCAGTGTGGGTGCCATGAGAATGCAGCTGTCTGTGCTCTTAGTCTGGGATTCTAGCAGGGCTATGAGCACTTGTCTGTAAGAGCATTAAGACATCTTATCTAAACCTGCAGGATTCAGCTAATGAACATGATGTATAATCCAGTGGACAAGAGGCCTAGACTTGCTGAATTTTACCCTTTCTTTATGTTATCGCTTTTGGGTTGTAGTACAGAGGGGGCAATTACAAGAAACGAAAGTTAATTATGAAGAAGTTTTTTTTCAAACACAATCTGAACTTGAAATTTTATTGCTGACAAAGAGGGGGCTCCCTTAGGATGCAGTAGCCTATATGCTGAAGAAACTAAGCACTTCTCCTATATTTCAGTTAGTGCCAAGTCAGCTCTGAGGCTAATTAATCAAAACAAATTTACAATTAAGCCCAGGAAGGAAGACTAATTAAGTAGCCAGTTAAGAAAAATTGCTGAAGGAGGAGGGAGCAACCTTAAGGGGAAAGCATGAAACTCCCAGTATTGGCCCATGAAGGACAATTAAGTGATAATTGCAGAGGCCTTTTTGCATCCAGCAAATGCTCTTTGACTTTTACTATGGCTGATTTTCTTAATATTAGTAGAAGCAGGCGTTTGCCTGTTGAGCAGCTAAGTGTTACTGTGCACTCTTCAGGTAATTCAGAGGTAAAGCACAGAGGTCGCTGCAGGAATAAATGAGAACCCAGCTGCCAGGCTTGAACAATACTTGAGCTAGTGAAAAAGCTCTGCCATGTTTTAGAGACAGTAACTTTACTTGCCTCTTCATTTAGTGACATACTGAGTCCATCTTAGCATCCTGTTTAGCCTTTCAAACGAACTCCTTAGAGTGAATAATCAGGATTTCGATTAGCTTCATTATGTCCATGGCTAACACCACTGAAGTTCACAGATAAATTGCCTTGTCATGAAATGGCCTCTGTTGCTTACATCCTGCACCCGTGCTGCATGACATACTGGTGTTTCTTGATGCAGGAAAAAAGAGGGGAAGAACTATCAGAGTAATATTGTTTTTACTGAAAATAATTTAGCTCCTCTTCTAAAGGGCTTTTTATGCTTGCAAAGTTCACCTCTGGTGAGGTGCTGAGGGCTGCAAATGAAGTGCATGCTCCAGTCCTGCACCCCTCCTTGCCCATCTCTGTGCAGCTGTGGTGCTGATGAAGTACAAAACCTGTTTTAATTAACTGAACACGTGCATGGGCTAAGAGATTGCTAAAATGTCCACTTTTGGGTGGTTTTTTTTTTTTTTTTTGTGCATTTATCTGGAACTTGAATTATTTCAGGAATTACGAAGAAGGAGAGTCTACTCATGTATTAAAAAGTCCTGACAATCGTTTCCTTCATGAAAATTTGTGTGCATGTGCTGCCACTGTGATGCACTGTGTCCTGCTATGCAAGTTGACAGTTGTCTCCTTGAAGTGTCTGTTAAAGGTCCACACTTTTTTTTTCTTTTTTTTTTTTTTTTGCTTCCCCTTGGCGTGGGCTGTGGGATGAGGCATTCACCTGCCACTGTTTCAGCTCAGCTGCTGGATCAAGTTTCCATCCCTTACCAAAAGTTTATTTTTTGTCTTTGTGCTGCTTGCAAGGAATCTATAATTTTTCCAACTCAGTTCCAGGTATTTGAATTATTTCAGAGCTGTTCTTGTGCCTGAAATTTCCTTTGCTACCTCTCCTTCAACAGGGCCTGGCAAGGCTTCCGGGTTTCTCGCTCAGAGAAGTGGCGCAAAGCTTCCTCTGGCCTCTATTCCTTGAAAGACTTCTGTGTAGTTTCAATCCCAAGAAGGCTGGCCTATGATGTCACTGGCAAGGTGTCTGTTGTTGTCGTCATCTGCAGTTTTCCAGACTGCAGAAGCAGAACTGAGACTCCTTCAGGCCTGCGTGGTTGCCCTTCACCTCATCCATCTGTTGAGGCTGTCTGCAGTGCTGAAAGAATCCATCCCAGCACCGTTCCCCCTGGCCAGACTTGCCCCAGAGCAACATCTCGTGCTTTCTGCTCCTCCTGTGGCACGAATTCAGCACGCTGGTGACTTCCTCTGCCTTGGCACAATCTTGCCATGGCTCTGCCATCACTTAGGCACCACGCCATACCCTGATTTTCTATTGGCAAGCTAGTCCAGGCATTTGCTCTCTTAGATCTTCATTCCTCTTGCCAGTGGGAATGCCATTTGGCACCAGCTAGTTTTGGCACAGAGGTCTAGCATGGCGGGTGAGCTCCTTGCCACAAATCTGGAGATGTGGATGCATATGCCCTCTCACACCCTGTTGCTGCCTGTTTGTCCTTTTTGTAAAAGAAGAAAATACTCTTCCTTGGTTTTTGATGTTTCTCCGGTGTCCTAAGTGGAGACCGGACTGAATAAGCTGGTAGAGCTGGGTAGTCCTTCCAGATCACTTTCATAAATTTATCTTGGAGACAGAGCTGAGAACCTGACCAAGCTCATTTGACACATCCTTCCATGGGGAACAGGTCTGTCTGCACGGTTCAGAACCTGCCATCTGCTTTCTACCCTACTTATTGCCCATAGGTGGGAGTGTGTGTTTGCAAAGTACATTGGAGTGTTTGTGTACACACTTGGCGTCCTCATTCCTATCAGTGGCTGCTGTGCAGAGGTTGAGAAAACAGGAGGATCAGGAGACAAAAGCTCCTATGTGCCAAAAGAGAGCTTATCTGCAACCAGCTCTAGATGGTCCTGCTTGAGATGGAGAATCAGGCCAGAGGACTTCTGGAGGTGCTTTCCAACCTCAGCCACTCTGTGAAAACAGAGACTCCTGTGCCATGGAAGCTGCTCTTCTCTAAGTTTAGTTCGTGCTTGTGTTGGGAGGACCCTTGTGCTGTACACCTCCAGAGGAGGGCCCTTCCATGTCCCACAGCAGGCCACGGATACTCCGGCAGGAAGAGTATAGGGTGTGGCAGAGCGCTTGGCCGCCGGTGGGCAGCCACTGTCATTCCCCTATAGTAAAGGGTAAAATGTGCACACTGAGCTGTTACAACCGACAGCTGTAACCTTCCCCTTCTGGTCTTTGCTCTGAGTTGTTCTTCTAAGGAAGACACATACCTGGATTTGATGAGAAGTCTGTGGATCACTGCTGGGGGAATTGGCAAACGCTTTTCTGCACGTACACCCCAAAAGGTTTGTATAAGACATTTTGGCAGTAGGCTGTTATTGTCACTCACAGGTCTCAACAGAAGTCTTCATTCTGTACATGGGCTTTAAACCAGGTTGGAAATTTGGCATCTTGGGCAGTCCAGGCTATCAAGTGGCTGCTTTTTCCACTTAACGTTACATCTGGAGTAATAGACCTCAGCTGTCACTTGATGTGTAAGTTGCATCAGATGTTACTCTCTCAGTTGGCAACATTTTTAATTCTTGGGACTTTTCCCTACTATAGGCAGCTTTGTGTGACCTTTGGGACTGTAAATCATAGATTGTGGACTGTTCATCTAAATGTGGGGCTTAAGTGAATTAAAATACACAGAAGATTTTAATGAAAAAACCATGAAACTTACTAACTTACTCTCACATTAACTACTGAGGCTTCTTGGTCCAGCACATCTCATATTGGAGATAGCTGTCGTGGCTTAGGCCCAGCTGGCCATAAAGCACCCAGTGGCCCCTCGCCTGCTCACTCCTCCCACCGCTCCCCAGAAGGAGAACTGGGAGGAAAAGGTAAAACCTCGTGGGTCGAGATAAGGAGAGTTTAATAAAACAACAGAAAGAGAGAAGGAACCATAGTAATAACAATAATGCTGATGAAATAATATATAAAGAGGGTGATGTGCAATGCAACTACCTACCGCCCAGCCCAAAGCCACCGGCCAGTTCCCCTCTTATATGCTGGGCATGATGTCAGTAGGGTATGGAGTATCCCACTGGCTGGTTTGGTTGTCTATCCTGGCTGTGGCCCCTCCCAGCTCCCTGTGAAAATGAACCCTATCCTAGCCAAACCCAGGACAAGCTAGTGTAAAAAAATATGTGCAGAACAAGTGTCAGTGTCACAAGCTGGTGTGACTCTGACAACTCCAAACTTTGCATAGAAGAACACATTTGTTAGAGACCACTTAGTTAAATTAAATTAGGATAATGTGCTCTTTTGAGCATCATTGAAATGACACTGATATTTTTATTGGTTTGCCACTGGAGTAGGAGATGCTCTAATGCCCTTGCTGCTGTGAGTACAATTTGCTGTTGTTCCACATTGCTGTCTAGGAACTCCCTGATATGATGGCACAGTAGCTGTGCTAATTTGAACTGATTTTTATTCTTTTCGTAATTTAGACCAAAAGCAAGAAGCATGTTGTTGGAGAACTCTTCCTCATAACTGCCTGCAAATTGGACATCATCTAATGCAAAGGAGTTCCAAAGAATATTGTAACTACTATCCAACTGGAAATAGGCCCCAGGTTAGGGACGTGTTCATTACATTGAACTTAAAAGTTCTTTTTCCAGTGTAAATTGTAAATACATGGTTTGTTAGAAATTATTTTTTATTTTATATCAATAAATATCAAATAATGCAAATCAGTTTTGATTTCTAATTCATTTAGGAACTAATTTTCTAAAAGCCTATGTGATTTTGAAAATGCCAGTAATTGCATGAGCTTGACTTGTAAGTACTTAAAAATAATGTGATTTACCTTGTATAGCTTCAAGGATGTCACCAACAGTGAGATGTTTCAACTGTTCTGTTGGAGTTGTTGAAAGCCTTAAAAGGAGTTTGAAAGTAAGATATTTTTCACAGAGGGGGATCATAGACTCATTTAGTTTGGAAAAGACCCTTCAGATCATCGAGTCTGACCATTAACCTAATGCTACAAGGCCTCCCACTGAAACATGTCCCTTAGCACCACATCTACACATTTGTTTAAAACCTGCAGGGATGGTGACTCCACCACTTCCCCGGGCAGCCTGTTCCAGGGCTTTACAACCCTTTCAGTGAAGAATTTTTTCCTAATGTCCAATTCAAACCTCCCCTGGCACAATTTGGCACCATTTGCTCTTGTCCTATTGCTTGCTACATGGAAAAACAGACCCTCACCTTGCGACAGACCCCTTTCAGGTAGTTGTAGAGGGTGAGAAGGTCTCCCCTGAGCCTCTTTTTCTCCAGGCTAAACAACCCCAATTCCCTCAGCCACAACTCATAAGACTTGTGCTCTAGAGCCTTCACCAGCTTTGTTGCCCTTCTCTGGACACAGTAGAGCACCTCAGTGTCATTCCTGTAGCGAGGTGCTGAAGGGCTGGGGTTAAGCCCCCAGTCCTGAATGAGGGTTGGCATATGGATTGATGCCCACAACCAGGGACCTCCTGACGGGTTTTCACCCAGGGTCTGGCCAGCCTTGGGTGGGACTTGATGAGGAGATCACCACCAG